>NW_027282038.1:32500-43077 GCF_046629955.1 Centroberyx affinis | reverse complement strand
GAATATCATCCACCAAGCAGAACGTAGTTCAATACAACTTGTAGAATTGTATTGTGTTGCTTAACAGTGTATTTTGTTGGAAGAAGGTTGTGGGAATAACAAGTGATCCGTTGAAATTGTATTGAATTAAATTGCTTGGTGTATTATATATTTGTCTCCTAACGGTTCAGTAAAGGTCTTGAGTCGTATGATGTGCTGAACGTTCCTCTGTCAGTGAGCAAAGACACATTCAACTACAGTTTTTTCAATGAAGTTCGGTGTGTCGTATTCAACATTCAAGAGAGAATGGCACATACTGGAGTTTGGTTTGATCGTCATCCAGCGTTCGCTCTGTTACTTTAGTTTCTTTATGCATCACAGGTTTAGTTTGTTGCTACAGAAAATAAAGTCTGATCAGCGTCATGCGTCTGTTCTGGATGAAGTGGAGCTGCGATGCCATGCCAGCAGGACTTGGCCAAGTAGTGTTTCTAATACTTTTTATGATTTGTTTTATGCTCCCTGAGTGCCACATGGGTGGAGTTTAATACATGAGACAATTCAGTGAGATCCAGAAAGTTTAGTTTAGTTTCACAGGAAAGTATCTGAAAGTCAGTTTAATAAACTTTTCTGTGACTGAAACCTTTCCTGATGCTAACTCCACCCATCTGGCACATCAAGCAGGATAAAACAGTTACTACCAAATACTATTTGACCCAGTTCTGCACAGACGCTTGTGTGTTTTAGGCAGGAATGAGGCAGGTAGAAACTGATATCACTATCCAGAACCACCCAGAACCACCCAGAACTATCCAGAACCACCCAGAACCATCCAGAACCACCCAGAACCACCCAGAGCCATCCAGAACCATTCAGAACCATCCAGAACCATTCAGAACTATCCAGAACTATCCGGAACTACCCAGAACCATCCAGAACCATCCAGAACCATTCAGAACCATTCAGAACCATCCAGAACTATCCGGAACTACCCAGAACCATCCAGAACCACCCAGAACCACCCAGAGCCATCCAGAACCATTCAGAACTATCCAGAACTATCCGGAACTACCCAGAACCATTCAGAACTATCCAGAACCATCCAGGACCACCCAGAACCATCCAGAACCATCCAGAACCATCCAGAACCATTCCGAACTATCCAAAACTATCCAGAACTATTCAGAACCATCCAGAACCATTCAGAACTATCCAGAACCACCCAGGACCACCCAGAACCATTCAGAACTATCCAGAACTATCCAGAACCATCCAGAACCCTCCAGAACCATCCCGTCACACCACTTGGCGCCGGGCCTCAGTGGAAATGGGATTTCCTCAGTTGAAGAGGAAGCTGCTCTCTGACTTTAAACTGTTCTGATGAAGATGTTAACTACAAAAGAAATAAAATTCATGATACAAAAGATGTTTCTGTTTGTTTCAACATATAAAATTACATTCTGACAGGATGAGAGGAAGTTTTTTTTTTCATTCACCTGTGGTTCCTCTGCTTAAAGAGGTAATCAGTAGGTTTTTCCTGCCCAGTATCACAAAATGACCATAATAAATCTGCGGGGTTGAAAGGATTATTGATCAATACCAATAACTTAATGATTACTTTGCCAGCTGATGAGATTTCTGCCTTTCAGAACTCAGTCTGCAGCTCTTCTCTGTTCTGTTAAGGTAAGAAAGGTTTAGAAAGGCTTTTAGCAAACCCATTTGTTCTGTCACTAAGTGCTTTCCAGAGAAAACACACACACACACACACACACACAGACACACCAGATGTCAGAGGTACTTCACTCTTGTTGCTTCTCTCTGGTTTAAATATTGAAGCCTTCAGCTGTTGCTGAACAGTTCTGTTCCCCAAGTGACAAAAAGAACTGTGATGATCTGGTACAAACTTCATAAAGATCCATAAGATCAGATCAAATAAGACAAGATAAGACAAGACAACACAATATAGGACAAGACAAGGCAAGATAAGATAAGACAATGGAAATGAGATTCAAAATGAATAAATATATAAATATACTAAAATACCTTTTACTGTGAGAAATATCATGTTAAATATCATGTTACATATGTTAATTATGTTAAATATTATGTTATATATTATATTAAACCTTTGAAGTTACCTTTAAGTCAGATATGGATCTACTCAGTGTGAGATCAGAACTATACTGCCTGTACTGTAATCAATAAGTTACCATTGCAACAGGTGGAATCCAATAACCAAATCAACTCTAATCAAGAGGCTTAAAACTCACAACTAGTCAACATTCAAGCTCCAGCACCTGTCTCACACACAACACACACACACACACACACACACACACACACACACACACACACACACACACACACACACACACACACACACACACACACACACACACTTACTCAGTCTCTTGCTCACACACTGTCTGTCACATACTCTCATTCTCTCTCTTACTCGCCCATTCAACCACATGCTCTCTCTCCCTCTCTCTCTCTCTCTCTCTCTCTCTCTCTCTCTCTCTCTCTCTCTCTCACCTGGCAGGAGGCTGCAGGTCCACAGCAGCAGAAGGTGATAATAATCCATGTGTGTGTGTGAGAGTGTGTGAGAGAGAGACAGAGTGAGTGTGTGTGTGTCGATGGGCTGATTCTTAACTCTGCTGCTGCTGAGTGTGTGGAGGACAGAGTGAGAGAGAGAGAGAGAGAGAGAGAGAGAGAGAGAGGAGGGGGAGCACAGTAAACACACCTCCTCCTCCTCCTCCTCCTCCTCCTCCTCCTCCTCTCTGATCTGTCTGTAACACTCTGGCTCAGACTGAGGGAAGCAGGGGCTAGAATGCCAGCTGGAAATCAAAAAATGCTGGAGAGAAAAACCCTTATAAAAGTACCAAAAAGGAAATAATGGCAAGGTATATTGGGGGGGGGGGGGGGGGGCAGGTGCTGGGGGTCAGGGTATGGGGGCAGGGTATGGGGCAGGGTATGGGGGCAGGTATGGAGGCAGGGTATGGGGGGTCAGGGTATGGGGGCGGGTATGGAGGCAGGTATGGGGGTCAGGGTATGGGATCAGGGTATGGGGGCAGGGTATGGGGCAGGGTATGGGGTCAGGGTATGGGGTCAGGGTATGGGGCAGGGTTGGGGGCAGGGTATGGAGGCAGGGTATGGGGGTCAGGGTTATGGGGGCAGGGTATGGGGCAGGGTATGGGGGTCAGGGTATGGGGTCAGGGTATGGGGCAGGGTATGGAGGCAGGGTATGGGGGGCAGGGTATGGGGGCAGGGTATGGGGGCAGGGTATGGAGCAGGATATGGGGGTCAGGGTATGGGGGCAGGTATGGGGGCAGGGTATGGAGGCAGGGTATGGGGTCAGGGTATGGGGGCAGGGTATGGGGGTCAGGGTATGGGGGTCAGGGTATGGGGTCAGGGTATGGGGGCAGGGTATGGGGTCAGGGTATGGGTCAGGGTATGGGGGCAGGGTATGGGTCAGGGTATGGGGGGCAGGGTATGGAGGCAGGGTATGGAGGCAGGGTATGGGGTCAGGGTATGGAGGCAGGGTATGGGGGTCAGGGTATGGGGGTCAGGGTATGGGGGCAGGGTATGGGGGTCAGGGTATGGGGTCAGGGTATGGGGGCAGGGTATGGGGTCAGGGTATGGGGTCAGGGTATGGGGGCAGGGTATGGGGTCAGGGTATGGGGGGCAGGGTATGGAGGCAGGGTATGGAGGCAGGGTATGGGGGTCAGGGTATGGGGGCAGGGGTATGGAGGCAGGGTATGGGGGTCAGGGGTATGGGGTCAGGGTATGGGGGGCAGGGTATGGAGGCAGGGTATGGAGGCAGGGTATGGGGGTCAGGGTATGGGGGCAGGGTATGGAGGCAGGGTATGGGGGTCAGGGTATGGGGTCAGGGTATGGGGGCAGGGTATGGGGTCAGGGTATGGGTCAGGGTATGGGGGCAGGGTATGGGGTCAGGGTATGGGGGGCAGGGTATGGGGTCAGGGTATGGGGGCAGGGTATGGGGTCAGGGTATGGGGTCAGGGTATGGGGGCAGGGTATGGGGGTCAGGGTATGGGGGCAGGGTATGGAGGCAGGGTATGGGGGTCAGGGTATGGGGCAGGGTATGGGGTCAGGGTATGGGGGCAGGGTATGGGGGCAGGGTATGGGGTCAGGGTATGGGGGGCAGGGTATGGAGGCAGGGTATGGGGGGCAGGGACACACACACACACACACAGTTCATATTTGATTTCCTTCCCCATCTCTTTTCTGTCATCATGATCATCTGAGTGTATTGTACATATCTGTTCCATCTAATGTCTCGAAACTGTGACCTCTGTCCCCTAACCTCCTTACCACACACACACACACATACACACACACACACACACACATACACACACACACACACACACATACACACGCACACACACACACACACACACACATCCTCCCCGTCAGTAAAAGATAATGCAGTGTGTTTCTGGACGGCAGCAGCATGCTGTCATTCTGTTGGAAATAACAAGTGGAAACTCAGAGTCGTAGCAGCAGTTAAAATGGAACAGACCTTTAAATCAGACACACACACACACACACACACACACACACACAGGTGTTAGCTGACCTGTGAAACTCTCCTGCTTTAACTCTCTGATGGCCCTGATTGGCCGACAGCAGCTCCTCTAATTCAAACGAGGTAAACCTGCTGACTGGAGGCTTTCCAGTTCAGATGCTGCAAACTGCCCTGATTGGATGGATTTCAGTCATTCTGAGTGAGGGAGCCAATCAGGAGCGAGTCCAGCTGTGATGCCGTTTCCTGGAGTTAGACTGAAACTGACTGGAGAAAAGCATGGAGGACTGAAAATGTAAAATCAAACAAAACCTGATTTTAACAAAGTCTTCATAAACCTCTTTGATCATATATGGATATAAATAAAGGAAGTTTTAAATTGCTATAACATGGCTCCTTTAACTCTTTATATAGCTTGTTCAGCTCTCCAGTCACACTGGTCATCTCAAATAACTGTCAGTAAAAAAATCAACTTTAATTGGAAAAGGTGTTTGCATCGTGATTTGGCATCATGAGTCAGCAGATTTTACATTTACATTTTACATACAATTAATAAGTGTTGATTTTTCAATGACAATTATCAGATCGACCTGAGAACAAAACAAGCACAGATCCTGTACAGCACTGCGACACGGTTAAATGACCTAATTACACTAAAGTTATTTAAATACCAAAAGATAATAACGTGACCTACCGTTAAAGTTCGTAGGGCAGCAGAAGAGTTACTGTCTGCAAACCCCGTTACTAACTGTGGAATGTTAAGTTTCACTTTTGTTTTCAAACCGGAGACTCTGTGGACTGAGTTCAGTCTGCTGGTCTGCTGTCTGCTTGTCACATGACACACAGGATGTGATGTCACATCAGGCGCATCAGAGATCCATTTAGATCCATTTTCTATACACTGACCAACTTTTGACTTCCTCCCTGCCTAGCCCTTGTGTTTTCCTTGTGTTTCCCCTTTCTGTGTTCCTAGTGCTCTCCTGTCTGTCTCTCTCCCTGTCCATGCTTTGTGTGTGTGTGGGCGTGGTCTCCCTTCCTGGTCTCCTTCCCTGGTCTCCCTTCCCTGTTCTCCTGGCTCCCAGCTCAGCTCATCCTGCACACCTGAATCCCATCACTCGTCACCGTCTGCTCACCTGCTTCCCTTCAGTCCACACTTTAAAAACCCCAGTCTGCCATCCACTCTCCGCCAGATCATACACTTTGTCATGCCAAGACCTCAGCCAGACTCCAGTCTTCGCCTCCAGTCTTCCTGCCAGGTCTGTCTCCCTCTTTGGATCCCCGCTGTCTGGAACCTGCTCAGCCTGCCTTGGCCCAGCTTCACGCCTCACCTGCTCCAGGTTTACCACTTCCAGCCACGCTAATAAACTGTCCTTGTATTTACTCTCTGCCTCCTGTCTGTGTGTTCTGCATTTGGGTTCAGCCTAGATTCGTGACACTCTGTATGGGAAACACTGCATCTCACAGTCAGAGACGCCCTCTAGAGGCCAACTGATGAATCGCATCATCTAATGAAGCGACAGATGTCTCTGAATGACTGACTGACTGTCTGTCTGACTGTCTGTCTGTCTGACTGTCTGACTGACTGACTGACTGTCTGACTGACTGTCTGTCTGACTGTCTGTCTGTCTGACTGTCTGTCTGACTGTCTGTCTGACTGTCTGTCTGACTGACTGACTGTCTGACTGACTGTCTGACTGTCTGTCTGACTGACTGACTGACTGTCTGACTGTCTGACTGTCTGACTGTCTGTCTGACTGACTGACTGACTGTCTGTCTGACTGTCTGTCTGTCTGACTGTCTGTCTGACTGACTGACTGTCTGACTGACTGTCTGTCTGACTGTCTGTCTGACTGTCTGTCTGACTGACTGACTGTCTGACTGACTGTCTGTCTGTCTGACTGTCTGACTGTCTGTCTGACTGACTGTCTGACTGTCTGACTGTCTGACTGTCTGTCTGACTGACTGACTGACTGTCTGTCTGACTGACTGACTGACTGTCTGTCTGACTGTCTGTCTGTCTGTCTGACTGTCTGACTGTCTGTCTGACTGACTGACTGTCTGACTGTCTGACTGTCTGACTGTCTGACTGACTGTCTGACTGTCTGACTGTCTGTCTGACTGTCTGTCTGACTGACTGACTGTCTGTCTGACTGTCTGTCTGTCTGTCTGACTGTCTGACTGTCTGTCTGACTGTCTGTCTGACTGACTGACTGTCTGACTGTCTGACTGTCTGTCTGACTGTCTGTCTGACTGTCTGTCTGACTGTCTGTCTGACTGACTGACTGTCTGACTGACTGTCTGACTGTCTGTCTGACTGTCTGTCTGTCTGACTGTCTGTCTGACTGTCTGTCTGACTGTCTGTCTGACTGACTGACTGTCTGACTGACTGTCTGTCTGACTGTCTGTCTGACTGTCTGTCTGACTGACTGACTGTCTGACTGACTGTCTGTCTGTCTGACTGTCTGACTGTCTGTCTGACTGACTGACTGACTGTCTGACTGTCTGACTGTCTGACTGTCTGTCTGACTGACTGACTGACTGTCTGTCTGACTGTCTGTCTGTCTGTCTGACTGTCTGACTGTCTGTCTGACTGTCTGTCTGACTGACTGACTGTCTGACTGTCTGACTGTCTGACTGTCTGACTGACTGTCTGACTGTCTGACTGTCTGACTGTCTGTCTGACTGACTGACTGACTGTCTGTCTGACTGTCTGTCTGTCTGTCTGACTGTCTGACTGTCTGTCTGACTGTCTGTCTGACTGACTGACTGTCTGACTGACTGTCTGACTGTCTGACTGTCTGACTGTCTGTCTGACTGTCTGTCTGACTGACTGACTGTCTGACTGACTGTCTGACTGTCTGACTGTCTGACTGACTGACTGACTGTCTGACTGTCTGACTGTCTGACTGACTGACTGACTGTCTGACTGTCTGACTGTCTGACTGACTGACTGACTGTCTGACTGTCTGACTGTCTGACTGTCTGTCTGACTGTCTGTCTGACTGACTGACTGTCTGACTGACTGTCTGACTGTCTGACTGTCTGACTGACTGACTGACTGTCTGACTGTCTGACTGTCTGTCTGACTGACTGACTGTCTGACTGACTGTCTGACTGTCTGACTGTCTGTCTGACTGACTGACTGTCTGACTGACTGACTGACTGACTGTCTGACTGACTGACTGACTGACTGACTGACTAGCCTGAATATGCCTTGTGTTGCCCCCAAATCAAATGATGAAGAAAATACAGAAGAGGATTCAGTCAGGTTTCAGCAGTCCAACAGTCAGAAACAGCCAGTCAGAAACAGACAGGACATGCACAATGAAAAAACAGTCAGCCAACATCAACAAAAACTGACAGTTCTTTGGTTTGGTCAGAAGGAAAAAAAAACACAGAAGCAGACATGAAAACATCAAACTGACATCATATAAACCACAAACAATTATCCAGACTGCAGACTAAAATACTTTTAATGAAGGCAGTTTAATTTCCTGAGACAGAACGTTCTAGTAAAATGGACCGAGTGTTAACAGAGAAACAGAGAAAAACGAGTGTGTGTGTGTGTGTGTGTGTGTGTGTGTGTGTTCCACCAGAGAAAACCGGTTCCACCAGCAGCAGAGAGACTGATGGAGACTGATGGAGACTGATGGAGACTGATGGAGACTGATGGAGACTGATGCAGACTGATGCAGACTGATGGAGACTGATGGAGACTGAGGCAGACTGATGGAGACTGATGGAGACTGATGGAGACTGATGGAGACTGGTGGTGTAACACTGAGTATTGGACCCAAATGCAGCGATGACTCAGAGGCAGATGTAGTTTAAGTATTTTATATTGACTCAGCAAGAAAATACAAAAAAACAACAAAAACAACTGGCAACAAGCACAACTAACTAAGGACTGAGCTGCAGCAAACACACCACAGCAAGAAGGTAAACAAACAAAACCTAAACTAAACAAACAAGCAGACGATCTGTCTCTCACACAGAGGCGGACTCAGCAGGATCGGTCTGGAACACACAGCAGGTGCAACCAATCACAAGCTGCTCAGAACGGAGCTCACCGCCGGCCGTGAAGCCACGACCCGGAGGAATGTGGCGAGTTGAGGCAGACTGATGAAGACTGATGGAGACTGATGAAGACTGATGAAGACTGATGGAGACTGATGGAGACTGATGGAGACTGATGGAGACTGATGCAGACTGATGCAGACTGATGGAGACTGATGAAGACTGATGGAGACTGAGGCAGACTGATGGAGACTGATGGAGACTGATGGAGACTGATGCAGACTGATGGAGACTGATGGAGACTGATAGAGACTGATGGAGACTGATGGAGACTGATGGAGACTGATGGAGACTGATGAAGACTGATGAAGACTGATGGAGACTGATGGAGACTGATGAAGACTGATGAAGACTGATGCAGACTGATGAAGACTGATGGAGACTGATGAAGACTGATGAAGACTGATGGAGACTGATGGAGACTGATGGAGACTGATGGAGACTGATGCAGACTGATGCAGACTGATGGAGACTGATGGAGACTGATGGAGACTGATGGAGACTGATGGAGACTGATAGAGACTGATGGAGACTGATGCAGACTGATGGAGACTGATGGAGACTGATAGAGACTGATGGAGACTGATGGAGACTGATGGAGACTGATGGAGACTGAGGCAGACTGATAGAGACTGATGGAGACTGATGCAGACTGATGCAGACTGATAGAGACTGATGGAGACTGATGAAGACTGATGGAGACTGATGGAGACTGATGGAGACTGATGAAGACTGATGGAGACTGATGGAGACTGATGGAGACTGATAGAGACTGATGGAGACTGATGCAGACTGATGGAGACTGATAGAGACTGATGGAGACTGATGCAGACTGATGGAGACTGATGGAGACTGAGGCAGACTGATGGAGACTGATGTAGACTGAGGCAGACTGATGGAGACTGATGGAGACTGATGGAGACTGAGGCAGACTGATAGAGACTGATGGAGACTGATGCAGACTGATGCAGACTGATGGAGACTGATGGAGACTGATGGAGACTGATGAAGACTGATGGAGACTGATAGAGACTGATGGAGACTGATGCAGACTGATGGAGACTGATGGAGACTGATAGAGACTGATGGAGACTGATGGAGACTGATGGAGACTGATGGAGACTGAGGCAGACTGATAGAGACTGATGGAGACTGATGCAGACTGATGCAGACTGATAGAGACTGATGGAGACTGATGAAGACTGATGGAGACTGATGGAGACTGATGGAGACTGATGAAGACTGATGGAGACTGATGGAGACTGATGGAGACTGATAGAGACTGATGGAGACTGATGCAGACTGATGGAGACTGATAGAGACTGATGGAGACTGATGCAGACTGATGGAGACTGATGGAGACTGAGGCAGACTGATGGAGACTGATGTAGACTGAGGCAGACTGATGGAGACTGATGGAGACTGATGGAGACTGAGGCAGACTGATAGAGACTGATGGAGACTGATGCAGACTGATGCAGACTGATGGAGACTGATGGAGACTGATGGAGACTGATGAAGACTGATGAAGACTGATGAAGACTGATGGAGACTGAGGCAGACTGATGGAGACTGATGGAGACTGATGGAGACTGATGGAGACTGATGGAGACTGAGGCAGACTGATAGAGACTGATGGAGACTGATGCAGACTGATGCAGACTGATAGAGACTGATGGAGACTGATGAAGACTGATGGAGACTGATGGAGACTGATGGAGACTGAGGCAGACTGATGGAGACTGATGTAGACTGAGGCAGACTGATGGAGACTGATGTAGACTGATGAAGACTGATGGAGACTGATGGAGACTGATGGAGACTGATGGAGACTGAGGCAGACTGATAGAGACTGATGGAGACTGATGCAGACTGATGCAGACTGATAGAGACTGATGGAGACTGATGGAGACTGATGGAGACTGATGGAGACTGATAGAGACTGATGGAGACTGATGGAGACTGATGAAGACTGATG
>NW_027282038.1:0-25000 GCF_046629955.1 Centroberyx affinis | reverse complement strand
TCTGGATTCTCTCTGGATTCTCTGGATTCTCTGAACTCTCTCTGGATCCTCTGAATTCTCTGAATTCTCTGAATTCTCTCTGGATTCTCTCTGGATTCTCTGGATTCTCTCTGGATTCTCTGGATTCTCTCTGGATTTTCTGGACTCACTTGTCTGCTGCCTCTCGGGTAGCGGGCGATGTCGTCCCGCCGACGCTCCACTCGCTCCCAGTCGTCCAACCAGAGCTGGCGGCGATACTCTGACTGGCGGGCCGTGATTCGCTGGTAGATGGCCCGGTTCTGACCGCTGACCAGCAGAAGCTCCTCCCTCCTCCTGTCGGCGTTCAGGCTGACGAAGAAACACAGATGATGAGAGAGAGAAGAAGAAGAAGAGAGAGAGAGAAGAAGAAGAGAGAGAGATTCATTCACTTTAAGACTTCATATGTTGTAGCTGAATGTATTTTAATGCGACTCACAGCAGCTGCACACGATGTGATTTTACAGTTTATAGAACAGTTCTGTTCCATTCATTGGCTATGAGAAGAGAGTAACTCGACCCGAACCACAAAGCATGATGGGATACGCGCCGATGCAACCGAAGCCTGTGAGGAAAATGTCTATTATTATGCAAATTATCAGGAAAAACCCTTGTTGGTCTTCCTGGTTTAAACGCCACCGGAGGTCAAACACTGACCTTTAGCTCTGTGAGCTGAACCAGAAACCACTGAGCAGTTTACACTGATCAGCTGTTCAGACGACCACATGGTTTACAGCTGAACTCAGAACACACAGAGGTTAGAAGTGAAGGTTCAGAGCTAACTATCACATCATTATTGATCCAGACCAATCAGAATACATTTTAGAATATTTTGTTGTTCAGCAGCTAAAGTGACACTTTATTTGACCAATCAGGAGATTTTATGGTGTCAGTGTTTTGGTCACTGACCGAACCTCCAGACTGAACAGGTGCATGCTGGTCATTCAGATGATCTCTGATCCAGAAACACTCTGGCCCGATCCAAATGTCCGGCCTGCAGACTCGTGGACTCTGGTTTTACGTATGCTGATGCTGCCTGAAGCTCAGCGTGACTACGTGAGTTGACAGGGCTCGGGGGGGCGGGGCTGCATACAAGAGTGAATGGGACGGGACTTCTCCCCTCGCTCGTTGCCGTGGATACCACCGACGCAAAATCAACGTTAAACAATTGATCACTGAAGGGTGCAGAGCAGAGGAGTCCATTAGTCATTACAGGCTGATTACTGATTACATTACAATTACTACAGTCAACGCTGGCTGAAAATCTGCTTCATCATATCAGACGATGAATAATTCACACAGGAAAACCTTCTGCCTGTTTTCCTCATGTTTGACATCTGCCTTTATGTCAGCTGACGTGTTACATCTGTTGTGCAATGAACGATGGGAAATATTGCCAGAGAAGTCTGCAAGGTAGCGGACTCGCTGGAAGTCTGCATGGACCGCCCCACAAGTCCACATGAGAGACTCACAGACTTGATCAATTCTGACACAGGACGGCCCTAAACCCTCCTGGACTTCACAGGAGCGAGCTGTAAAGTCTGCAAGTCTGCAAGTCCACCGAAGTCTGGACATTTGGATTCAGCCTCAGTATGAGATCAACAGAATCAGCTTCAGTTCCTACATCAACATCATTACCAGGAACTAGTGTGACAGAGGAGGTGAAGGGTCAGAGGTCACAGCAGCCAGATTAACTCCTGTGACCCTAAAATGATGCAGATGAGAGAGAGGAGCTGAGGAGAGAAGAAGAAACAGACTGTTAGGGTTAGATCTATAAACTGTATCTGTCTCCTCTGGTTCACAGCCGATCAATAATTCAACATCATAACAGAGCAGGACTGCTCACATCAATCATTTAAAGGGCCAACGGGGGGTTGGAGCCTGCTGTTGCTACGACAACAGTTCCGTCAACAAGCCCTCCGTTCAGGTCACCACGGCAACGCAGAAACAATACCAGCCAAAGGCTTTAGCTATGAGACAAACTGTAGCTTTGTGAAATATTAGTTACTAAAATGTTTCCTATCTCTAAACAGGCAACAACCAACTCTGCATGAGATGACATGAGATGAGATGAGATGAGATGAGATGAGATGAGATGAGATGAGATGAGATGAGATGAGATGACATGACATGAGATGAGATGACATGCGATGAGATGACATGAGATGACATGAGATGACATTAGATGACATGAGATGACATTAGATGACATCACATGAGATGACATGAGATGACATTAGATGACATCACATGAGATGACATGAGATGAGATGAGATGAGATGACATGACATGAGATGAGATGACATGCGATGACATGCCATGACATCACATGACATCACATGACATCACCTCTGCCATTTATTATGATTCTTCCTCTACTAACACGAGTGCGACTCTGATCCTTCTGAGTTCCTCCTGTTTTATTCTGCTGTGGTTCTCAGTAGAACCTTCTGTCAGCTTGGTGAGAAAATGTAAGAAGGTTTATTGTTCAAAGCACTGGGACCTTTTTAAAAATATGATTCACTTTTTTCAGATAACAGGAATCATTTGTGTTTAAGCGCAGCAACATTTTGCTCTGAGCCCATCTGGCTGTAAACAATATACACACCAAATACCTTCTTCCATAAGGATCACATGAATACCTGACGTCTCATGTTCTCATGTTCCACGGTATGTTCTCGTCGGGTTCTCACCTCCTCTGCTGGTACGGGTTCCTGTGGTCCACCAGGCCTTTAGAACAAACGATGTCAGCCAGTTTGGAGGCCAGGAGGCGGTTTTCTCTGTCGATGACGGACAGACGCTCCTCCTGCAGCTGGACATGGAGACACAGGTGGAAACATAAACACACAAACACTTTGAAATTCATTTCTGAGACTCAGAGAGACTCACCATGGGCTGGAGAGACCCGGAGAGACCCGGAGAGACTCGGAGAGACCCGGAGAGACCCGGAGAGACCCGGAGAGAGTCGAAGAGACCCGGAAAGACCCGGAGAGACCCGGAGAGACCCGGAGAGACCCGGAGAGACCCGGAGAGAGTCGGAGAGACCCGGAGAGACCCGGAGAGACTCGGAGAGACCCGGAAAGACCCGGAGAGACCCTGAGAGACCCGGAGAGACCCGGAGAGACTCGGAGAGACCCGGAGAGACCCGGAGAGACTCGGAGAGACCCGGAAAGACCCGGAGAGACCCTGAGAGACCCGGAGAGACCCGGAGAGACTCTGAGAGACCCGGAGAGACCCGGAGAGACTCGGAGAGACCCGGAAAGACCCGGAGAGACCCTGAGAGACCCGGAGAGACCCGGAGAGACTCGGAGAGACCCGGAGAGACCCGGAGAGACTCGGAGAGACCCGGAAAGACCCGGAGAGACCCTGAGAGACCCGGAGAGACCCGGAGAGACCCGGAGAGACCCTGAGAGACCCGGAGAGACCCGGAGAGACTCGGAGAGACCCGGAGAGACCCGGAGAGACTCGGAGAGACCCGGAAAGACCTGGAGAGACCCTGAGAGACCCGGAGAGACCCGGAGAGACCCGGAGAGACCCGGAGAGAGTCAAAGAGACCTGGAGAGACCCGGAGAGACTCAGAGAGACTCCAGCATTCCAACAGTTCCAACATTACAGCAACCAGCCGGGGGTCAAAGGTCAGAGGTGTTATGCATCCGGCTGTCTGTAAATCTCTGGTGAAATCTCCAGCTGCTCTGATTTTAACAAACTCGGACGATGAATTTAGTCGAGTGTTTAAACCTGACAGCGATCGGCCTGATGGGGGCGCTGAAAGGTCAGAACTGCTACAGCGATTTTGGTGAAACTTGGACAATGCATCTTGACACTGATTGGCCCAGAGAGCGCCTGCATCATCAGTGAGAGACGACACGTATCCTGAAGCTACAGCTGCGTGTGTGTGTGTGTGTGTGTGTGTGTGTGTGTGTCCACTGACCTGCAGCTGTTTGAGTTTGAGCTGGACGTGTGCGGGAGTCTTCATGCCCCTGGTGTCCACTATGGGCTGGGCGGAGCTCACCTGGACAGGTGACAACAGGTAACAGCTGTGGGCGGGGCTTAACCTGACACTAGATACTCAACCTGCTGAAGATACAGTTAATATTTACGCTCCAGTCATGTGACTCTGTTATCCAGACAGACTCACACTGAAGTCAACAGGAGAATAAACTAAAGCAGTCATTATTATACAGGAGGTCAGGGGTCAAAGGTCACAGCAGCCTGACAACTGATGGAACAAATATTCCTTTGACCCAGAAAGATCTGAAGGGAAAGACAGAGGAGAGAAGTTGAAAGGATTTTTTTAAAGTAGCTAATTACAGTAAATAACGTTTTATAGTATTTTCTAAACCAGTTGCTTTCTGTGATGAATTCCTAACTGAAGTCAGATGATCTGAGGCTGGAGAACTACTTCACCACTCCTCCACCTCCAACCATCTGATCCACCTCCAACCATCTGATCCACCTCCAACCATCTGATCCACCTCCACACATCTGATCCACCTCCAACCATCTGATCCACCTCCAACCATCTGATCCACCTCCAACCATCTGATCCACCTCCACACATCTGATCCACCTCCAACCATCTGATTCTTCACCAACTCTCCATCTCTATTCCATCGATCCTTTACCAATCAACTCTCCATCTCCAAACATCTGATCCCTCACTCTTCTTCCTCCTCCTCCTCAGTCTTCTTCCTCCTCCTCCTCCTCCTCCTCCTCCTCCTCCTCCTACCTTCCTCCTGTGATCTTCATAGCTGCTCTGGTCCCATCTCTGCTGCAGGTAGCGGCTGGTCGCAGGTTTCAGCGGCTGGTAGGACCGGTGCATGCTGAAGCTCTGACAACACACACACACTGACACACACTGACACACACTGACACACACTGACACACACTGACACACACTGACACACACTGACACTCACTGACACTCACTGACACACACTGACACACACTGACACTCACTGACACACACTGACACTCACTGACACACACTGACACAAGGTGCAGCCCAGCAGGAGGAGCGTGTGCTGGTCTGGGGGTCGTTGCCATGGAGACTTACCTGTCTATCTCCCTGCTGACAGATAAGGTTTCTATCAATTATTACTGAGCTGATCTACTTAAAGGGCCAGGCCGGTGTTTTTAATGCATTTCTTACATTCAACAAATCCTATGAAAATAACAAAATCAACAATGTGTTTGCTCTCCTCTCGTTACTTTCTGAATTCCCACGTTCAGTTTTTAGCTTCAACCCGGAAGTCATCGGCTCCAACTGTAAGATAAAAACCTTTAAATTCAGCTCACAAAGACATAGTTTACATTTTAAAAATCTCTAACTGTTACCATGAAAAGTCAGGCTGTTGTAGTTTTTACCAAATCAAATTCAAACAGGAACAAATTCTTCATTACGCCGGGGGACTATTTTCTGTGCTACGGAACTACTTTCCTGAGATGGAAAACGTGTTTCCGGCCGGATTATTAAGTTGTTTGAGGAAAAAGTGGTCCGGCCCGGTGCATGGTGATGATGAAATATGATGCAGAGCAGCAGCATGGCTCTGTGACTCTGTGGTTTTTAATGTTTTTAATACAGTGGAGTTCTATGGCTGCTGGGACATGGCTGCACTGGGACCAGATACATGGACCAGACTTGTTGTTTAGTTATTTTCATAGGATTTGTTGACGGTAAGAAATGCATTAAAAACACCAGCCTGATGCTTTAACCAGGGAGGAGGAGCTAGGAGTCCACACACACATGCAGACACACACACACACACACACACACACACACACACACACACACACACACACACGCACGCACGCACACACACACACACACACACACACACGCACACACACACACACAGGTTTATTCTATTATACATTTTCACATCAAAAGCCTCTGAAACATTTAGACACTAAAACTTTAGTTTATCTGAAACTTGATTCTAAAGGTATTCGGGCCTTTATGTCTTAGATACCTGTTAATAATAGCAGTTTTATTTAAAGGTATTTAAATTTTATTTACCTCAGTTGAGATTTTTTTTTATTGTCGTTATAGTTTATTATATATTATACAACAGGTAGTTCCGACAACTAGACATGACAGCACACCTAGCCGTGCTCATCACTAAATATTACTCCGCCATATATTATCTAGCCTACTACTAGCTACTAGCTTAAAAACACATGTGAAGTTCACGGACGTAGCAGCTAAATCTGTCCATGGAAAAATTATTTTTTTCAGCAGATATCTTAGTTACAACAAGATCGAGCTAGCGAGGCAGTTTTGTGTTTATATGTGTGGTATTTATTCAGTTTGGGAAATCCCACGATCTCTAGAAAGCATTAGCTCCAGTTGGCTGCTGACTCAACAGGGACTAGAAACTTCAGTGATGCGGTCAGGTCCGGTCAGGTCCGGTCAGGTCCGGACCTGACCGGACCTGACCGGTCTGACCGGACCTGACCGCATCACTGTTGTGACAATAAAGACAGTAAAGCTCACCCTCTCGTGGAATATTGCTTAAATATATTATTTGTTTTAGATTTCTGTTTGCTTTTTATTTTGGTTGTTGCATTCGTTTGGTTAAATATTTGATTTAGTATTTTATATATTTTTTTAAATTGTATTTTAGGTTTGTGATTTTATTTTGTTTTTTAATTGTCAGTTTGTTTTTTCCATTTATTTGAATTGTCATTTTGTTTGGTGCTTTTATTTTGAAGGTTTGAGATGTCAGGTAATGTTTTGTTTTCTCCCTGCTGACTCATCATAACAAATTATGACTTTATAACAAATTATAACTCACTGTGGATTAAGTCTTTATATCAGCAATTCAGTGAATATTAGGTATTGATACCTGCTGTTATTGATTACTGATGTTATTGATACCTACTGTTGTGGCTTATTAAACTTCAGATAACAATAATCTACAGCCGTTGTTTGTTTCTGACTCTTCTTGCTTTCAAAAACTTCGCCAGTGCAGTTCCAAACTTATGTTGCAAAACACGTATTTATTTTCCATCTCAAAATACAGTGAAAAAACAGCAATAAATAACAAACATAAATGAAAGTTAAACAAGAAGCTCACAGGAGGCTTCTGACACTTCTGACTACAAACATTATAACACTAAGCATTCATTCATATTTATGACCATATGAGACAAGTAAGTAAAGTTTATTGATACAGCAGCTTTCACAGAACAAAGTCACAAAGCGCTTCACAAGAGCAGGAGGAGCCTGAGGCTGAAGCTGCTCCTCATCATCCTCAGCTCGTGGTAGAGAGGGGGTGTGTGTGTGTGGGGGGGGGGGGGGGGGGGCATACTCCCATTTCAGAGTCCAGTCCAGTACTCCAGTGAGTCAGTCCAGTGAGTCCAGTTCAGTGAGATTATTCCAGTCCAGTGAGACTAGTCCAGTGAGATGACTCCAGTCCAGTGAGACTAATCCAGTGAGATGACTCCAGTCCAGTGAGATGACTCCAGTCCAGTGAGATGACTCCAGTCTCCAGTCCAGTGAGATGACTCCAGTCCAGTGAGGGGAGTCCAGTGAGATGACTCCAGTCCAGGGAGACCAGTGATCCAGTTCTCCGGGTTTTGGTTGCATTGTATCTAACAGCCATTTAGCCCCAGTCAGTGTGTCTGTCTGTCTGTTGCTCTGTCTGTGTGGCTGTAAACAGGAATAACGCGGATCTGGAACCAGCTGGAATATCACAGTCAGTCATGGAATACCGG
Source organism: Centroberyx affinis (assembly GCF_046629955.1). Classification (NCBI taxonomy): domain Eukaryota; kingdom Metazoa; phylum Chordata; class Actinopteri; order Beryciformes; family Berycidae; genus Centroberyx; species Centroberyx affinis. The sequence goes on along the minus strand of NW_027282038.1, from coordinate 17,265 downwards.
GGATCTGCTTTCTGTTCGTCCAGGCCTGAAAACTGACTCCAAGATGTCGGTGTTTCCCGCTGCTTTCCAGCTCTGTCGGGGATGTGACCGTGTGATGGCTGCGGTCCAGTGAGCTGGGAGCACGTTGACTGGTCTGCCGTTCAATCCACCAGTTTACAGCTATTTAAACTGGTTTTACTGGGATTACCCTAACCTATGGAGTGTACATGAATCCTGGCCGGATAGGGTTTCCAGTCGGGGTAAGTGGACAGGCTGAAGCTGGCTCTGTTGCTGGGATTTTGATCCACTTTTGTGAAACGCGGGATAGCCTGCTAGCTATCCCGGGTTAGCTCACCAGGCTAGCTGCTGTCTTTGTCTGGAGAGACCGGGGAGCTAAGGGCCATGCGTCCATTATCGGACACGTCCCCGTCTGACCTGCCTCTTTCCCTTTTCCTGCGAAATTTGGACGACAAGACCCACAGCCAGTCAGTCCACAGCATTTAAACTTGGTTACCGATGTATGTGCAGTTTTATGCAACGATATACTCATATTTCTGAGTACAAAGTCAGTGTGGACTCTGCTTTACCGTCCGTCCAAGCTAGCGTTAGCACTGGACGGTTCCCGTGTTCCCAAAAGCTCCGGTAACGTTAGCTTAGTAGTGAAGAGCAGTCCGGTCCTCATCCCGTCCTGTCACATATTACAGCGTTGTGTTGGATACAGGAAGCAATGCGCAGGAAAGGCCAAAATAACTCCAGGCATTAGACGCAAATTAAGCATATGTCCGATAATGGACCTAGGGGGTTGACATGGAGGTTGAACGCTGCATCGGTAATCGTCCATCACATGAAAAATAGACGCATGTTACATAGATGATCGCTAGATGTGTGGTTTTAGAAGCACTCTGACGTCTCTAGTCTTTACTTTAAACTGACGGAGCTGGCGGCTTTTAGAAAGTAGACGAGGAATACTGGAACCGCACAGAGCTAGCTAAACTCTGTCCGATAATGGGTGTAGTTAGCCTGGTAGCGGGCCACGGCGGGCCTCGATCTAGCTCCACAAGTTGTAGTCTACACCGTCACATTATTCGGTGTGTAGCCGTCGGTAGGTGTTATGAGTGAGTTTGTCTCTGACATGAAGCAGCTGGAGCCGCAGTGAGACTTTATTCTGTAAAACACACTGAGGTCAGGCCGAGCGGACAGCTAGCTAACGTTAGCATGCTCACCAACTCAGCTAACGTTAGCCAAGTTAGCTGTGTGGAACTGGTCTGTTTACAACCGTTATCTATTTCTTTGAAATTGCACTTAGCGTTATCCACACAAATTATGGTTGGTTTGTTGTTTTTTAAACATTGGTCTTGTTTATTGTCTCCATGACCAAAACAAGCAACCGTCCAAAGGTCCATAACGTTAGCTAAATGCTAACTGCAGGATATAAATATGATGTGAACCGGGTGTCCAACTTTATTTGTAATTTACAGCACGTTTCATACACAGGCTAGGTGTGTGTTAACCTGCAGAGGGCTGACGGTAACATGGACAACAGGCAGGGGAATAGCAGGTTAGCATGGTTGCATAACGTTAGCATAACGTTAGCATAACGTTAGCTGGTGGCTGTCGGCCTGCAGCTGGTTATCAGGCTGAAAGGCCGAGTCTCTGTCAGTGTGTGAAACTGTTTAAATGACAAGAAGTTACAAAGTCAAGGTGTGTGATGATCATCTGACCTGAAGAAAGCTCCATACTATCTGACTGAAATGTAACTGCAGACTTCAGATCAGATCTGTGAACGAAAACAACAGAGGAAATGGACTAAGGAGGAAAAGCTTGTTTGTCTTCCTTGTAAATGTCTTTATAGATGCAGGATCTCTGTTAATCCTGCTGTGAAGGACTTGTTTGAACCATAAGATCCAATCTGCTCATCCAGTCAAACACTTCAGATGATTTGTCTCCTTTCAGTATTATGGACCAGACAGTTTCTGGCTACAGTCTTTCTCAGCTGGTTTTCTATCGGGAGTCTATTTGGACTTTGTGAACTCGGTGAACTAGTTTGAAAGGAAATGAACGAGGAAAACATTTATTGCAGACACTTGAAAAATGTGAATCTCCCGACTCCCAGCATCTCTGAACAGAAGAAACGGGTTTGTTCTGCCTGATGGGAAACTTCCAGGTCCAGATATCCACAGCTGGTGTTTCTGTTTCTGTTTATGTGACATTTCAGCAGCAATAATCTGGTTCAGGTCAGAGTGACCCTCTTTACACCTCGCATTAAAATGCGTTTTGGGTGATCGGATTGCAATGGGATAGCGCTTGACCACATGAAAGTTCAGGTGTAAATGCACCCGAGACGCATCGAGGACGGATTGTGATCCGATCGGCCAAACCGCCTCCGGAGGTGGTCTGGGACACAGTGTGACCACGTTGAACACAAGTGTAAATGCAATTGCGTTTTCAATCCACATACAACAACTACGTGGGCGGAAATACGTAATTGTGTGCGACTTTCGTCTTCGGCGTTCCAGTTGTTGAAGACGGCTTCTTCCCCTGCTTCCAAAAGCAAGCAGAGGTCCATACAATAACGCGGCTTCACAGATGGGTATCATCTTTTTTTTTTTTTTTTTTTTGGACCCACGCAAATGAGAGGAGGATGTGAGCGATCGGATCTCAATCAGATCTCAGTGTGGACACTAGAGACACATATTAATACCAGGTGTAAATGTAATCAGGTTAAATCATATCTAGATACAATCTGGATACGAGACACATTTTAATGCAAGGTGTAAAGGGGGGCAGTGAGTGGATGGAGACAGGCAGGTTCATCTTCTCTCCCAGCCATGTGAGTCTGACCTGGAGGCTCATGTCCGTTCTGGTTCTGCTTCCTGGTTCTGGTTCTGCTTCCTGGTTCTGGTGCCGTCGATTAATCCAACGATTATTTTCTTAGTTACATTAGTCATAACAAAATTTACCGATAATTACGGTAATCGAGGCGGCACGCTCCAGAGACTTCCGCCAGGAGTTTACAGGGATCCACCGTTGTTTTTAGCTGCGACCAGCAGCTCTAGAGCTCGCTCGGTTGGTTGGTTGGTTGGTTGGTTGGTTGGTTGGTTGGTTGGTTGGTTGGTTGGTTGGTTGGTTGGTTGGTTGGTTAGTTGGTTGGTCCACAAAAATTTCCCCGCACAGTATGTGGTCGCAGCTATGGCGAATTCACGCTTGTTTCCTTTGTTTTTTTCCCCGGGCTGTATTTGGGGCCGGCCTTTATTTGTTCGTGTCGACCGCGGCCCCGGCCATTATCGGAGACCCGGCTTTTAATTGACTACCGGCCACTATTAGAGGAAATACGGTAGTTTACTTCATTTGCATAAAGTTTGTACACACCAATAAACACACAGGCTCTCATAGACAAAGTCCTCCTGAGCAGCTCACAGACACACTTCAGTATCACTGAGTAACACCATTCATTATTGTGGAGACATAAAATTGTGAAGTTTATCTATGACGATCTATGATGAATAGTTCAGTGTTTGGGTGCAGACCTCCTCAGTGTTTGGGTGCAGACCTCCTCAGTGTTTGGGTGCAGACCTCCTCAGTGTTTGGGTGCAGACCTCCTCAGTGTTTGGGTGCAGACCTAGTTCAGTGTTTGGGTGCAGACCTCCTCAGTGTTTGGGTGCAGACCTCCTCAGTGTTTGGGTGCAGACCTCCTCAGTGTTTGGGTGCAGACCTAGTTCAGTGTTTGGGTGCAGACCTCCTCAGTGTTTGGGTGCAGACCTAGTTCAGTGTTTGGGTGCAGACCTCCTCAGTGTTTGGGTGCAGACCTCCTCAGTGTTTGGGTGCAGACCTAGTTCAGTGTTTGGGTGCAGACCTCCTCAGTGTTTGGGTGCAGACCTAGTTCAGTGTTTGGGTGCAGACCTCCTCAGTGTTTGGGTGCAGACCTCCTCAGTGTTTGGGTGCAGACCTAGTTCAGTGTTTGGGTGCAGACCTCCTCAGTGTTTGGGTGCAGACCTAGTTCAGTGTTTGGGTGCAGACCTCCTCAGTGTTTGGGTGCAGACCTAGTTCAGTGTTTTGGTGCAGACCTCCTCAGTGTTTGGGTGCAGACCTAGTTCAGTGTTTGGGTGCAGACCTCCTCAGTGTTTGGGTGCAGACCTCCTCAGTGTTTGGGTGCAGACCTCCTCAGTGTTTGGGTGCAGACCTCCTCAGTGTTTGGGTGCAGACCTCCTCAGTGTTTGGGTGCAGACCTCCTCAGTGTTTGGGTGCAGATAGTGATGTCACGATACCAGACATTTGGTAGTCGATACCAATATCATTGAAATTCCATGATTCTCGATACCCAATTCGATACCACGGTAAAAAACAAATAAATCCCATGTACTTCAACATACACTCCTTTATTTAAAGGAGGGGTATCTTTTGCTTTTTCAGCAATTTTATGTAATTACCCGGTGTCTATAAAATACATCTGTTAAGTTTTTTTCAGTAAAAATCGTTTAGTTATAGCTTTAGCTATTCACTTCCCAGTGTTTGTTTCCCAGCTAACGAGCTAGCTAACGGTTTTCGACCGGACGCTGAAATGTCCGATTAAAATCATTCTGTCAATAATAATCCACTAACTCTAGCCCTGCTGATTTTTCCTTATCATTGGTGGGTATCTGTTGCTTCAACTAGCTAAAAGTGTTCTGATAGGCTGATGACTAGAGCAGGGGGAATCTGCTGTGTTCTGATAGGCTGATGACTAGAGCAGGGGGAATCTGCTGTGTTCTGATAGGCTGATGACTAGAGCAGGGGGAATCTGCTGTGTAAGTACAAAGTTTTGAATGAGTTTTATCGGGCCTACGTTATGGAGAAGCGTCTGTCTGTCTGTCTGTCTCGTTTGCTCCGGGGTTTCCCCCTGGCTCTGTTCGGATATTAAGGGACTAGTTTGGGTCTCTGTGTCTGTTTTTTTGCTCAGTTGCTTACAGTCTGTGCTGCAGAGGCCAGGAGGCAATATGATGTTTCACATGCTTGTGCAGTATAAGCTCACTCCCCTCAATAAAAAAAGAGCAAATCATGATGGCGATCGACACCTGTCAATCAAAAACGTGTTGTTTGATCTTGAAAAATGAATTTTCAATCTTTTTTTTTTACATGAAAATATTTAAAAAAAAAGATTGAAAATTCATTTTTTTCCCTGTGGTATCGAAAATGGTATCACATATCGATATTTTCCTGGGTATTGTATCAAAGTTAGAAATTCTAGTATTGTGACAACCCTATAACAGACCATCTAGAAGAGGAGAGACTCCACTGTGCTTCCTGCCTCCTTCCTCTCCTCCTCTTCCTCTTCTTCCTCCTCTTCCCTTCTCCTCCTCTCTCTTCTTCAGCTGAAGCTGTTCAGATCTCTTTCACCTGATACAGGCTGAAAACAGAATTGCTTATTAACCCCAAATGGTGACTAGAGGACAAGAAGTTCTTCCGTTAAATCTACAGCAGCATCAGACAGACGGCTAACCTGAGTGACAGTGTGATGGTGTTACAATGTGACAGTGTTAGTGTTACAGTGTCAGTGTTACAGTGTTAGTGCTACAGTGTTAGTGCTACAGTGTCAGTTTGACAGTGTTAGTGCTACAGTGTTAGTGCTACAGTGTCAGTGTGACAGTGTTGGTGTGATCGTGTGACAGTGTTAGCGTGACAGTGTTAGTGTGACAGTGTTAGCGTGACAGTGTTAGTGTGATAGTGTGATAGTGTTAGTGTGACGGTGTGACAGTGTTAGTGTGACAGTGTTAGTGTGACAGTGTTAGCGTGACAGTGTTAGTGTGACAGTGTTAGTGTGACCGTGTTAGTGTGACCGTGTTAGTGTGACAGTGTTAGCGTGACAGTGTTAGCGTGACAGTGTTAGCGTGACAGTGTTAGCGTGACAGTGTTAGCGTGACAGTGTTAGTGTGACAGTGTTAGTGTGACCGTGTTAGTGTGACCGTGTTAGCGTGACAGTGTTAGCGTGACAGTGTTAGTGTGACAGTGTTAGCGTGACAGTGTTAGTGTGACAGTGTTAGTGTGACCGTGTTAGTGTGACCGTGTTAGTGTGACAGTGTTAGCGTGACAGTGTTAGTGCTACAGTGTGACGTGTGACAGTGTTAGTGTGACAGTGTTAGCGTGACAGTGTTAGTGTGACCGTGTTAGTGCTACAGTGTGACGTGTGACAGTGTTAGTGTGACAGTGTTAGTGTGACAGTGTTAGCGTGACAGTGTTAGTGTGACAGTGTTAGCGTGACAGTGTTAGTGTGATCGTGTGATATTGTTAGTGTGACGGTGTGACAGTGTTAGTGTGACAGTGTTAGCGTGACAGTGTTAGTGTGACAGTGTTAGTGTGACAGTGTTAGTGCTACAGTGTTAGTGTGACAGTGTTAGTGTGACAGTGTTAGTGTGACAGTGTTAGTGTGACAGTGTTAGCGTGACAGTGTTAGTGTGACAGTGTTAGTGCTACAGTGTTAGTGCTACAGTGTTAGCGTGACAGTGTTAGCGTGACAGTGTTAGCGTGACAGTGTTAGCGTGACAGTGTTAGTGCTACAGTGACGTGTGACAGTGTTAGTGTGACAGTGTTAGCGTGACAGTGTTAGTGTGATCGTGTGACAGTGTTAGCGTGACAGTGACGGTGTGACAGTGACGGTGTGACAGTGTTAGTGTGTTAGCGTGACAGTGTTAGTGCTACAGTGTGACGGTGTGACAGTCTTAGCGTGACTGATAGTGTGACAGTGATAGTGTGACAGTGTGACAGTGTTAGTGTGACAGTGTTAGTGTGACAGTGTTAGTGTGACAGTGTTAGCGTGACAGTGTTAGTGTGATCGTGTGACAGTGTTAGCGTGACAGTGTTAGTGTGATAGTGTGACAGTGTTAGCGTGACAGTGTTAGTGTGATAGTGTGACAGTGTTAGCGTGACAGTGTTAGTGTGATCGTGTGACAGTGTTAGCGTGACAGTGACGGTGTGACAGTGTTAGTGTGTTAGCGTGACAGTGTTAGTGCTACAGTGTGACAGTGTTAGTGTGATAGTGTGACAGTGTTAGTGCTACAGTGTCAGTGTGATAGTGTGACTGTTAGTGCTACAGTGTGACAGTGTTAGTGCTTCAGTGTGACAGTGTTAGTGCTACAGTGTGACAGTGTTAGTGTGATAGTGTGACAGTGTTAGCGTGACAGTGTTAGCGTGACAGTGTTAGTGTGACAGTGTTAGTGTGACAGTGTTAGTGTGACCGTGTTAGTGCTACAGTGTGACAGTGTTAGTGTGACAGTGTTACAGTGTTAGTGTGACTGTTACAGTGTTAGTGTGACAGTGTTACAGTTTTAGTGTTACAGTGTGACAGTGTTACAATGTGACAGTGTTAGTGTGACAGTGTTACAGTGTTAGTGCTACAGTGTGACAGTGTTACAGTGACAGTGTTAGTGTTACAGTGTTAGTGTGACAGTGTTACAGTGTTACAGTGTTTGTGTTACAGTGTTAGTGTGACAGTGTTACAGTTTTAGTGTTACAGTGTGACAGTTTTAGTGTGACAGTGTCAGTGTGACAGTGTTACAATGTGACAGTGTGACAGTGTTAGTGTGACAGTGTTATTGTGAGTGTTACAATGTGACTGTGACAGTGTTAGTGTGACAGTGTTACAATGTGACAGTGTTACAGTGTTAGTGTGACAGTGTTACAATGTGACAGTGTTAGTGTGACAGTGTTAGCGTGACAGTGTTAGTGTGATCGTGTGACAGTGTTAGTGTGATAGTGTGAGAGTGTTAGCGTGACAGTGTTAGTGTGATAGTGTGACAGTGTTAGCGTGACAGTGTTAGTGTGATAGTGTGACAGTGTTAGCGTGACAGTGTTAGTGCTGCAGTGTGACGTGTGACAGTGTTAGTGTGACGGTGTTAGTGTGATCGTGTGACAGTGTTAGCGTGACAGTGTTAGTGTGATCGTGTGACAGTGTTAGCGTGACAGTGACGGTGTGACAGTGACGGTGTGACAGTGTTAGTGTGTTAACGTGACAGTGTTAGTGCTACAGTGTGACGGTGTGACAGTCTTAGCGTGACTGATAGTGTGACAGTGTTAGTGCTACAGTGTGACAGTGTTAGTGTGATAGTGTGACAGTGTTAGTGCTACAGTGTTAGTGTGATAGTGTGACTGTTAGTGGTACAGTGTGACAGTGTTAGTGCTTCAGTGTGACAGTGTTAGTGCTACAGTGTGACAGTGTTAGTGTGATAGTGTGACAGTGTTAGCGTGACAGTGTTATTGTGACAGTGTGACTGTTAGTGTGACAGTGTTAGTGTGACAGTGTTAGTGTGACAGTGTTAGTGTGACCGTGTTAGTGTGACCGTGTTAGTGCTACAGTGTGACAGTGTGACAGTGTTACAGTGTTAGTGTGACAGTGTTACAGTTTTAGTGTTACAGTGTGACAGTGTTAGTGTGACAGTGTTACAATGTGACAGTGTTAGTGTGACAGTGTTACAATGTGACAGTGTTACAGTGTTAGTGCTACAGTGTGACAGTGTTACAGTGACAGTGTTACAGTGTTAGTGTGACAGTGTTACAGTGTTACAGTGTTAGTGTTACAGTGTTAGTGTGACAGTGTTACAATGTGACAGTGTGACAGTGTTAGTGTGACAGTGTTATTGTGAGTGTTACAATGTGACTGTGACAGTGTTAGTGTTACAGTGTTAGTGTGACAGTGTTACAGTTTTAGTGTTACAGTGTGACAGTTTTAGTGTGACAGTGTTAGTGTGACAGTGTTACAGTGTCAGTGTGACAGTGTTAGTGTGACAGTGTTACAATGTGACAGTGTGACAGTGTTAGTGTGACAGTGTTATTGTGAGTGTTACAATGTGACTGTGACAGTGTTAGTGTGACAGTGTTACAATGTGACAGTGTTAGTGTGACATTGTGACAGTGTTACAATGTGACAGTGTTACAGTGTTAGTATGACAGTGTTAATGTGACAGTTTGACAGTGTTACAATGTGACAGTGTTAGTGTGACAGTGTTAGTGTGACAGTGTTACAATGTGACAGTGTGACAGTTTTAGTGTGACAGTGTTACAGTGTTAGTATGAAAGTGTTACTGTGACAGTGTTAGTGCTACAATGTGACAGTGTTACAGTGTTAGTGTGACAGTGTTACTGTGATGGTGTTAGTGTGATGGTGTTACAGTGTTAGTGTGATGATGTTACAGTGTTAGTGTTACGGTGTTACTGTGATGGTGTTACAGTGTTAGTGTGATAGTGTTACTGTGATGGTGTTACAGTGTTAGTGTGATGTTGTTACAGTGTGACAGTGTTACAATGTGACAGTTTTACAGTGTTAGTATGACAGTGTTAATGTGACAGTTTGACAGTGTTACAATGTGACAGTGTTAGTGTGACAGTGTTAGTGTGACAGTGTTACAATGTGACAGTGTGACAGTGTTAGTGTGACAGTGTTACAGTGTTAGTATGAAAGTGTTACTGTGACAGTGTTAGTGCTACAATGTGACAGTGTTACAGTGTTAGTGTGACAGTGTTACTGTGATGGTGTTAGTGTGATGGTGTTACAGTGTTAGTGTGATGGTGTTACAGTGTTAGTGTGATGATGTTACAGTGTTAGTGTTACGGCGTTACTGTGATGGTGTTACAGTGTTAGTGTGATAGTGTTACTGTGATGGTGTTACAGTGTTAGTTTGATGGTGTTACAGTGTTACTTTGATGGTGTTACAGTGTTAGTGTGATGTTGTTACAGTGTGACGGTGTTCCTGTGATGGTGTTACAGTGTTAGTGTGTTGGTGTTACAGTGTTAGTGTGATGGTGTTACAGTGTGACGATCTTACTGTGATGGTGTTACAGTGTTAGTGTGATGGTGTTACAGTGTTACTGTCATGGTGTTACAGTGTTAGTGTGATGGTTTTACAGTGTTACTTTGATGGTGTTACAGTGTTAGTTTGATGGTGTTACAGTGTTAGTGTGATGGTGTTACAGTGTTACTGTCATGGTGTTACAGTGTTAGTGTGATGGTGTTACAGTGTTACTTTGATGGTTTTACAGTGTTACTTTGATGGTGTTACAGTGTTACTTTGATGGTGTTACAGTGTGATGGTGTTACTGTGATGGTGTTACAGTGTTACTGTTATGGTGTTACAGTGTTAGTTTGATGGTGTTACATTGTTAGTGTTACAGTGTTACGGTGTTACTGTGATGGTGTTACAGTGTTAGTGTGATAGTGTTACTGTGATGGTGTTACAGTGTTAGTGTGATGGTGTTACAGTGTTAATGTGATGGTGTTACAGTGTTATTGTGATGTGTTACAGTTTGACGGTGTTAGTGTGATGGTGTTATTGTGATGGTGTTACAGTGTGACGGTGTTAGTGTGATGGTGTTAGTGTCAGTGTGATGGTTTTACAGTGTTAGTGTGATGGTGTTACAGTGTTATTGTGATGGTGTTACAGTGTTATTGTGATGGTGTTACAGTGTTAGTGTGATGGTTTTACAGTGTTAGTGTGATGGTGTTACAGTGTTATTGTGATGGTGTTACAGTGTTATTGTGATGGTGTTACAGTGTTAGTGTGATGGTGTTACAGTGTTAGTGTGATGGTGTTACAGTGTTAGTGTGATGGTGTTACAGTGTTATTGTGATGGTGTTACAGTGTGACAGTGTTACTGTGATGGTGTTACAGTGTTACTGTGATGGTGTTACAGTGTTACTGTGATGGTGTTACAGTGTTAGTGTGATGGTGTTACAGTGTTATTGTGATGGTGTTACAGTGTGACGGTGTTACTGTGATGGTGTTACAGTGTTAGTGTGATGGTGTTACAGTGTTAGTGTGATGGTGTTACAGTGTTACTGTGATGGTGTTACAGTGTTACTGTGATGGTGTTACAGTGTTAGTGTGATGGTGTTACGGTGTTACTGTGATGGTGTTACAGTGTTAGTGTGATGGTGTTACAGTGTTATTGTGATGGTGTTACAGTGTGACGGTGTTACTGTGATGGTGTTACAGTGTTAGTGTGATGGTGTTACAGTGTGACGGTGTTACAATGTGACTAGGGATGCCTCGATATCGGCCATACTGATAGTTTTTTTGTTTTGTTATAGCAGCTGGTTCTGCAGTATTATAGGTCTAACAGTTAGATTTCATCCATCAAATTGAGTCCTGGTTAAAAAGTATCCACAGTTTCTTTTTTTTCTACCTCAATATTTACTTGATCATTATGTAAACAAAACCACGTGCGTTCTAGGTAGCGCAACATGATTTAGTGAGATAACCGAAGCACAAGACTCAGACTGTTGCCACTCGCCTGTGTTGTTGAGTCAGTTAAATAAATGGAGACTCCCTCCGAAGATATATATCCGTTTCAGTCTTTGTTTTTGTTTAAGTGAATGTTCTTAAGAGAGAGAAATTAGACTTTTCAGTTGCCTCTCCGCTTTTAGGGTCTGGACTAGGGTTGGGCGGTAATACGGTATCGCGGGGTATTTGAAAATAGCAACGTGTCCGTTTCATTACCGTCATAAAAACAATTCTGCTGCCCAATGTGCGCATATATATATAATAAATGCCTTAAGAGTGTTTATCCAGCACCACTGTCTGTATGGTTGAAGATGCTATGAAAGTGATGACAGAACCTTTTGTAAATGATGTAATTTGTCAAATAACCTGTCAAAAAAGACTAACTAGTTAGAAGCGTTCATAATCGCGCGTCATGTGACAACTTCTCCTCAGAAGGGAGAATTAGAAAAAAAAAGATGGCGAGCGCAAGCGAGTTGGTCCCTAAAAAGATGCAACTGCTGCAATTTGGCAGCATTTCGGGTTCCGACTAGAGACGGGCATTTCAAGCAAAAATACTATTCAATATTCACTGGGAACTATTCGACCATTCTTCGAAGATCAACCCCCCCCCCCCCTGCCCCCCCCCCGGACGGTGGGAACTAGGCTAGCCATATTGACGTTAGCTAGCCAGGCTAACTAGCAAGCTAGGCGGACGTTAGCATAGAGCTAGCTAGCTAAGCCAGCTACCTAGTCCGGCTAAATAGCTATGGCTTGATTAGCCCCGAACCGGTCCTTCTCTCGTTAATATGGCTATAATATAGCTAATCAAGCCATATTATGATTAGCCCCGACAGCGATGCCATAAATTCATCATTTGGAATTGGCGGCTCCCTCCAAGCCCTACAATGTGATTTTTAATCAGATGGTAATACCGTATACCGCGGGAAAATTTGGGGAAGTTTTAACAGTGTCAAAAATTGGATACCGCTCAACCCTAGACTGGACCGTCGTCCGGTTGAAAAATATTTTTCAACATTAATCTGGATTGAGGGAGCAAACATTCAGAGTTAAAAATAAAATGGTGGAAAAAAAAAATTGTGGTGGTCAGTGCTGATATTGTGGTGAGCCGCCACAAAGTTTTGTCGCCTGTTCAGTGATCGACAGGTCGCCTGTTCAGTGATTGACAGGTCGCCTGTTCAGTGATTGACAGGTCGGCGATACGGACCAATAGCAGGCGGCGCTGTGGGAAACCCCCGGCTTCACTTCGGCTGCTCCGGCTCCAAAACATGGCGGCGATCTTAACCCAAACTTTTGGCTTCAAAACAGCCTTCAGAAACCTGTGGTGACATCACTCATTTACTCCAATCATCTGTTTCACAGTCTGTGGTCCGGAGGCACAGAGACACTTAGTCTCAGTCTGAGGCAGCACTGGATCCACTCAGCCGCTTTAATCAGCTTCTTATCACAGCAGGTGATGATGGTAGTACTACCACTAACCTAGTAGTAGCAGTAGCAGCAGTAGTAGTAGTAATAGTACTAGTAGCTGTAGTACAAGTAGTAGTAGTAGCTGTAGTAGTACTAGTAGCTGTAGTAGTAGTAGTACTAGTAGCAGTAGTAGTACTAGTAGCTGTAGTAGTAGTAGTAGTACTAGTAGCTGTAGTAGTACTAGTAGCTGTAGTAGTACTAGTAGCAGTAGTAGTACTAGTAGCAGTAGTAGTAGTAGTACTACTAGTAGCAGTAGTAGTACTAGTAGCTGTAGTAGTACTAGTAGCTGTAGTAGTACTAGTAGCTGTAGTAGTACTAGTAGCAGTAGTACTAGTAGTAGTAGTACTAGTAGTAGAGTCAGAGTCAGTCTGTCAGAGTTCGGACACACAGAGCAGTAACTGAAACATCGGGGCAGTGATGGAGGATGGGGGGGGGGGGGGGGTGGGGTGGGGGGGGGGGTGTTAAACCCCGAGCACCCGACCCGACAGTCAGCATCCGACCCGCCCGTTCGTTCTCAATATTATCTTCGATCGACCCGCCTGAGGATGGACCTGCAGACCCGCGGGTTTCAGGTTTACCCTCGCGGCACGATCCGGGTTCACAGTAAAGATCTGAAGCGGTTCAGAGACTTCAGCAGGAGGCTGCTGGTTTCAGCACTGAAGGCTTTTCATGCTGCAGTTGAACTTGCTGTTGGCCCACAGCTACAGTGCAGGGATATTTAAAATAACAAAGAGCCGGTATTTACTTTACTTTTGAAAGGAAGTCTGTTTATTTAGTTATACTGGACTTTAATTTTCAGTGAAAAAGTTTTCATTCAGGAAAACTTGAGATAAATGCATTGTTTAAATTGGAATTTGCAATTGTACTTCCCCTGCCCAGTGCACCAGATAAAGGCCTGTGTACCGAACCAAAACCGTGAGCCCAGAACCAGAACCAGAACCAGAACCGTGATGTGAACCGACCCGTGAGTTCTCTGAACGTTCGTACACAGCTACGGAGCCGCTGCCGTTGGTTTGGGTTTCCATGGGAGCCGCCAGATAATTGGCTCTGCTGTCGGTCAGATTCCCGCTCCAGCTGATTTCCATATAAAGAGGCGGAGCCTCAGATGAATGGCAGCCTGTGGAAATGATTTAATGAAGTTGAGCAGAAAGTCTGATCTGAGATCAGTTCTGCAGTCTGGACTCCAACAGCTGATCCAGCAGCAGCTTAGAGTCAGTCTGGATACTGGAGGCTGGTTCATGTGGACAGCTAGCTTCTGACAGGAGAACACTGCTGTCACTCAGAGTTACAGTCAGTCAATTTGCAATGCATGCTGGGTGTTTAAATTTTCTAATCTGCCATCATTTTTATCATATCAGTCTGGTGGTGTATGTTTTCTGTGTGTTCTGTATGTTTGGTGTGTGTTTGGTGTGTGTTTGGTGTGTGTTTGGTGTGTGTTTGGTGTGTGTTTTCTGTGTGTTTTCTGTGTGTTTTCTGTGTGTTTTCAGTGTGTTTGGTGTGTGTTTTCTGTGTGTTTTCTGTGTGTTTTCTGTATGTTTGGTGTGTGTTTTCTGTGTGTTTGGTGTGTGTTTTCTGTCTGTTTTCTGTGTGTTTGGTGTGTGTTTTCTGTGTGTTTTCTGTGTGTTTGGTGTGTGTTTTCTGTGTGTTTGGTGTGTGTTTTCTGTGTGTTTTCTGTGTGTTTGGTGTGTGTTTTCTGTGTGTTTGGTGTGTGTTTTCTGTGTGTTTTCTGTGTGTTTTCTATGTGTTTTCTGTGTGTTTGGTGTGTGTTTTCTGTGTGTTTTCTGTGTGTTTGGTGTGTGTTTTCTGTGTGTTTTCTGTGTGTTTGGTGTGTGTTTTCTGTGTGTTTGGTGTGTGTTTTCTGTGTGTTTTGTGTGTGTTTTCTGTGTGTTTTCTGTGTGTTTGGTGTGTGTTTTCTGTGTGTTTGGTGTGTGTTTTCTGTGTGTTTGGTGTGTGTTTGGTGTGTGTTTGGTGTGTGTTTGGTGTGTGTTTTCTGTGTGTTTGGTGTGTGTTTTCTGTGTGTTTGGTGTGTGTTTTCTGTGTGTTTGGTGTGTGTTTTCTGTGTGTTTTCTGTGTGTTTTCTGTGTGTTCTGCCGTAGCGTCTGAAGCTGTTAACAGCAGGATTAGTGTGTCTTCCTGTCTGACCATCTGCCTTCTCAGCCAATCAGGACATAGGCTCACTTCACAAAATCAAGTGCTGAAACTGCAGAATCTGTTAGTCTGCCTACAAGTCAAGAGTGGAGCTGCCTCCTTTCTCAGTGTCTCTTTCAGACCCATAAACCTGCTCCAGATCAGCTGAAAATTATGGTTTTGACCCTCACTCTACAGAAGTGGGAAACTCAGTAAATATGATCAGTGAGCTTTAATATTTGGACTTTCTTGGACTTTCTCGTTGGAGCCTCTGAGCTCTGGTTGAGTTGACATGGAATGACCCAGCTTTGGTTCTGTCTGGTCTGGTTCTGTTCTGTCCGGTCCTGTCCGGTCCTGTCCGGTCCGGTCCGGTCCGGTCCGGTTCGGTTCTGTTCTGCGGTAAACACCAAACGGCTCTAACCACCATCTGACATTTAAATTATAATTGGCATAATAATTATTACATAATTACATAATTGGCAGTTCTGTTTATTATCCCTATTCCTCTCTATTATTATTTCCAATCTATTGTCCTTTGCTGTGTCCAGTTAGTTTTCTGCTCAGAGACTCAGTTTCCCCACAGAGATCAATTCAATTTCATCTATTCTAATCTTATTTTACCCAGAATTCCGAGCACCTCGTCACTGGTTTCCATCTGTCTAAGCTGTTGTTTTGTTCCTGTGTGCAGGAGGCGATGTGGGGAGCGGGGAGGAGGCGCGGGGCGCAGCCCTGAGGAGGCGCGCGGCCCTCCTGCGGCCCTCCTGCGGCGCTCCGGGACGCTCGTACTAAGATGTCCCTCAGCGGCGGCCCTGCAGGCGGGAAAGGTGTGGACTCGAACCCGGTGGACACGTACGACAGCGGCGATGAGTGGGACATCGGAGTCGGGAATCTGATCATCGACCTGGACGCCGACCTGGAGAAGGACAAACTGGAGATGAGCGGCAGTAAGGAGGCGGGGGGCGTGGCCCCGGGCGCCGCGGCCGCCTTACCGGACAACATGAAGTTCGTCGGTCCTGTCGGAGCCGCTCAGGGCAAAGAGAGACAATCCAAATCTAAACGCAGTAAAAACTCTAAGGAGAGCGCCAAGGCCCCGGCTTCGGACGGAGCCAAGAAGGAGGTTCAGGTTCGGGCGTCCGGCGAGCCGCCGGCCCCGAACCCGAACCCCGCCCCCGCCAAGGGAGCCGAGAAGACCTGTAAACCTTGCCGCGCCCTCCCCGCCGTTAAGAAGGACAAGGAGGCGGGGTCTGGGAAAACTAAGAAGGACAAACCGGAGGTCCCGTCCACCGGAGCGGATGCAGAGAAGGAGTCCGGGACGCCGGGCGGCGCCCGCGGCGGGCCGTTCGAGGGCCGACCCGACCCGGAGCCGGCCGCCGCCGAGCGGCTCGGGAACGCGGCTCCGGACTCTGGGATCGGCCGGCCGGTCGCCATGGCGACAGAACCGGAGGAGGCGGACGACGGCGAATGCCGAAATCTAAAGAAAGTCGGCGGTGAAAAGGTGAGAAGAAGCCGAAGCCTCTGAGGCTGAAATGCCGTTTCCTCGCTCTGATCGGTGCAGACCAGGTTCCTGCTGATCACAGATCAGTCTGAAGTCTGATAAATACTGATCTGGACTCTGTTAGAGGATCCAGACCCAAACCAGATCTGATCTGTGCTGAAGCCTAATGACACCGGGTGTCACCGGGTGTCATCAGGTGACACCTGGTGGTGAACAGCAGGTTCTGCACTGACCATCTGCTATTGGCTGGTCTTTGTGCCTGGTGATGTCACTGTCTGTCTGCAGTGTGTGTCTGCAGTGTGTGTGTGTGTGTGTTGTCTGCAGTGTCTGTCTGCAGTGTGTGTGTGTTGTCTGCAGTGTGTGTGTGTTGTCTGCAGTGTGTGTGTGTTGTCTGCAGTGTGTGTGTGTTGTCTGCAGTGTGTGTGTGTTGTCTGCAGTGTTGTGTTGTCACGGTGGGCGGTGTTACCATGGTTACCGGTGTTACCGTGGTTACGGTCTTGGAGTCCACAGCAGGAATTTTAGTTCGTTATTTTGTAAAATAAAACATTCAGAGCTTCCATGTTCAAGTTAGGCAACTAAATGATAAATGGACATACTGGCAACATATTGATCACTAATATCTGATCACTAATATGACAGATGTCTGAAGTGTGTGTGTGTGTGTGTGTGTGTGTGTGTGTGTGTGTGTGTGTGTGTGTGTGTGTGTGTGTGTGTGTGTGTTAAATCAAATTGGATCAGCTGCTTCTCTCTCAGTTCCTTCATCAGTTTAATTTGGTTCCCAGCTGTTCTGCTGCCTGCAGGCGGTCGGATTGATCAGACCATCTGATCAGCTGACCGGACCATCTGATCAGCTGACCGGACCATCTGATCAGCTGACCGGACCATCTGATCAGCTGACCGGACCATCTGATCAGCTGACCGGACCATCTGATCAGATGACCGGACCATCTGATC
>NW_027282037.1:12500-36273 GCF_046629955.1 Centroberyx affinis | reverse complement strand
TTCCTGTTTTTGGAATCGTGATTATGTTAAATTTGCGTTTCACTTTTCTTTTTTTTTACATAATGTCCTCGATTTGCATATCTGCTGGAAGGGTCAAACGGTTTAAATTATTATGATTAGTATATATTTTTTATGTCTAACAGACAAATAGATATTACCATTTAGTCCGACTGCCAGGCCAAATAAATCAACATCACTAGCGGTGTTATTGTGGCAGAAAACCTTGCCGCTTTTGAGGCACGATAATGTGTTTGTTTTTTTAATTTTGGGCTGTGCTCTACCTTGTGTGTGTGTGTATGTGAATTGTGTCCATGTATTTGTGCGCAGACGGGCATTCTTTCTCTTAATTCTCGGACAGAGGTGGTAGAAGTACACAGATTCCTTACTCAAGTAAAAGTGCAAACACTCATTTCAGTACCTTTAAGTCAAAGTATAAAAGTACACAATCTTAAATTGACTTAAAGTATAAAAGTAAAAGTTGTCAATTTCTAATGTACTGGTAACACTTTACAATAAGGGTCACTAAGTTAAGGGTTAGTTAATGCTTAATAAGGGTTAGTTCATGCTTAATTAACAGTTAACTAATGTGTAATTTACTAATGGTGTTCATGTTAACTAAGGTATTAATTTATACATTATTTGATAGTTTATAAAGATGACTATTAAATAATGTATAAATTAATACCTTAGTTAACATGAACACCATTAGTAAATGATTACCAGACACATTAGTTAACTGTTAATTAAGGGTTAGTTAATGCTTATTAAGCGTTAACTAACCCTTAACGTAGTGACCCTTATTGTAAATTGTTACCAATGTACTAAACTGGTTCTCTGTTTCTCTGTTTTCTCTGTTTATGTGGATCACAAAGCAGAAAGAGTCTGCAGCTCAATTCACTATCAATTCTAGCACAGCTGAATCTCTCTCTTGTTGCTTCTCAGCTTCTGGGAACCAAGCTGTCTGATGCGGAAAATTAAGAAAAAAAAAAAAAATCAGTTGATGATTTCCAGAGAGTAACGAGTCTGTTCTGAAAATGCAGGGAGTAGAAAGTAGAGAATTTTCTTTTGAAATGCAGTGAGTAAAAGTAAGTGATTTCTCTGACCACTAGAGGGCGACAGAAACCGCAACACATCTGTAAGTAACACACAGCAAAGCCACTGCACTACGGAGGCCTAGAAAGGACAAATGGAACGGTAAATTCTAACAGCTAAGCTAACCTTTCCCGCTGAGAAGTCTAGCCGGTTACCAGCCCCGCTTTGCTAGAACTTACTCCCGCTTAAGGTTTCATGTCCCACAATGACAAGTGAAGAGGCGGGTAGCAAGTTTACTCGCTCGCTTCAGCGATTCCGCCAATACGAGAGTTTTTTTTTTTCAGGAATGGGAGGTAGTGAGCGCCGCTTTTAAACCGCGAGGGAGGAGACGAGCTAGTTTGATAAAAATGAAAAGCTACTGAATGGAGCGGAATATGACAACAAGCCGACAACAAGATGAGGTGAAAACAGCAACACTGTCGTTGTGGTTCAACCAATATCCACACACATATATCATTATATCGCAAGGAAATCTCCACATAGCACTCGTTAGTTTCAGGGCTGGTTATAAGGTCTGATATTGCTTATTGCAGGTTTTAGTGAAAGCAAAACTCGAGAAATCCAGCCCATCAACATTGCCAATGCATATTCAAGGCCAAATAAACAAGCCGGGAAGACACAGCGGCTGCCTGCCTTCTGCTATTCACCCTTTGCATTGCATATACATATCCAACAAAGAGAACCAAATGGAAAACCAACACACGGATAGCTCTGACACCGTGTCAGCATTATGGCGAGCTTCTCTTTGTCTCTCCGGCTATAGCTGAGAGCCTCTCTGTGCACTGTATGGGCAACGTATTGATATTGGAGGATGACTTCGATGCATGGCAGAGGCCATGGGAAACTATGATGTTCAGGGCAGCAGGTTCTCTGGTGGTGTATTTCCTGGTCTGTTGGTGGATTTTAAAAAGGCATATAGACTGCGGATGCAATGTTCTCTCTCTCTCTCTCTCCGTGTCTCGCTCTCTCCTCTATTCTCAGGGAGGCTTGTCTTCGGTGACACACACACACACACACACCCATGCGCCGACACACACATTCACGTACGCGCACACAAACACTAACTCTTGCCACTAGGCCCTTTAATTGTCCCCATAGGGACCCCATGACGACCTATCACCACCGCAGGAGACGCGAAGAAAACTTCATTTCTTCTGCTCTCTCTCTCTCTCTCTCTCTCTCGCCGTCTCTCTCTCTCTCTTTCACTCTCCATCTTTGTGATTTGACTTTTCTTTGTGTGGCTCTTTCCTTTTATTACCCCTTTTCTCGCTCTCCCTACCCCCTGTCTATGGCATTTCTCTCTCTCTCTCTCTCTCGCTCTCTCTCTCTCCTCCCATCTTTCTCTCTAACCCCTGTGGTGATATCGGCTCCCAAGAGACGGGGCTAGTTACTTGCAGTAGAGTGCCTGGATAAGGGCTTCTCTTCCTGGGTAAAAAACAAAAAAACAAAAAGAAAGAAACTCCTGACACAGGCCCCGTCTCTCCCCGCACATTGGAAATAGGGGTGGAGGTGGAGAGATAATTGGTTGGGTGGGGGAGGGGGGGGGGGTCCAATGAAAGCGAGATGCGAACACCAAAGAAAGGAGGCTGGGCGGGATCGCAAAAACAACAAAACAATAATGAACTTGAGCAGACGGCATTGGAGAAAGTTGAGAGCGAGAATGCTAGAAGAGCTCCTCTCATCCATATCCTGTACCGCAGCTTCAAGGAAGACTGAAAAATAAAGGGAGGGGGGTGGGTGGGGTTGGGGTGGGGGGGGGGGGGAGGGTGCCATAACTTTATTTTTGCTGTTTGTCAGTTTTAGATTTATTACTCCCTCTCTCTCTGCCTCATACTTTCTCCGCGCTTCTCCTCTGGGGACCTGAGCTAGCTGAAACTTCTCCAACTCCGGAGCTGTAATTGAATAGCAGCGAGTTCTAATGGAACATTAGGCTGTTCCCGTCTTGGCAGGCCCTATTGATTTTGACTTTGCAGCATTGTAAACAATCTGGGGTAAATGTAACTGTACGGATGCAGACCTTGGTATAGGCTATAATTCCGGGGCTATCGCCGTGGAACTGTTGCACCGCGGCGAGTCTAACTGTTACAGTGCGGTTTTGTTTGACTTTTAATAGCATGCCAACTTGGGAGGCAGTGCGCTTGCAACTTTCCTCTCGAGAATAATAGCAGGTAATTTCTGTTTGTCTCGCCCCTCTATTCATCCCCTTTGTTTGTGATATAGAAAAGGATGTGACAGAGTCCAACTGTCAAGTGCACTTGATTTTAATTGCATGCCACCCGGGGTGCATGACGCTTAGTGCTTTCTTCAAAGAATAATTGATTTTTTTTGTGATGTTATTTTCTTTTGTCTGTGCTCGTGTCTAGGCTAGAGAGTGGCATGTTTTTATGTCCAAGGTACCATTCATCTTAATGTTATGCCACCCTTTGAAGATAATGCTTTTCTTTATCAAAAGCTTGAGCTACGACCCAGACATACTGTCAACAGAAAGTCCAACCACCAGGACTCCTTGATTTGAATAGCATTTCATCCTCAGCGGGTGGTGCATGCCACACAGAAAGTTTCTAGTGACTCAGATGCACTGAACTGCTGTGACTGCCATGAACTGAGGCGTACTCAGAAAGGATTTATCAAAAAGTGTGATGACAAATTATTTTCAGATTATTTCAGAATGATTCATAGAAAAATAAAAGGCTACATCACAAAGTCCAACAGTTGGGTTCACTTGGTGTTACCCATGATGGTTAATGCTTACGACATGCAAAGTATTTAGTCTTTAACCTGGGGTGGGAAAAGAATCAGATCCCACTTATTATCCCTAATAAACAACCAATGACACGTGATTTTAGGTTACATGCTGCAAGCAATTCAGTGGAAATATGATTCAAAAAGTAACTTTGTTACTTGAAATGGCAACTGTAATGATACCAACCAGTTGAATGAATAATACCACTGTTGCTGCTGCTGCTGCTACTGCTACTACTACTACTACTACTACTATTGCTGCTACTACTTCTACTACCACTACTACTACTACTACTACTCCTACTGCTACTACTGCTACTACTACTGCAACTATTGCTGCTACTATTTCTACTACTACTGCTACTGCTACTGCTACTACTACTACTACTACTGCTACTGCTACTGCTACTGTTGCTACTATTACTACTACTGCTACTACTACTACTACCAGTACTAATGCTACTACTACTACCAGTACTAATGCTACTACTACTACCAGTGCTACTGCGACTATATGAGTGTTATATGAGTTACCACCAGTACTGCCTGCACCATAGAATTTACCCAGTGGCTGTATGGATTGAAGGACTCGTATGTAATATACTTTCCGTCTAAAGTGTTAAAGTTGTCACTGGCTTGTTTTTATCAGAAAACCACCCTTAGCTGGCGATGCTCGCCACAAGAGTTCACCCGCATGGAACGACCAAGATGAGATGAGATGTATGAACTCCTTTCTTCCCTTATATTTCATTATTTCCCCTTCCCATTATTTCTGAAGTGTAACTCGCCAGTCTACCATTAAAAGAACACCCCCACGCGTAGAGTCTTCAAGTCCAGCGGTTGTAAAGTGCACTTGATTTTAACAGCACGTCACCCTTGGCGGGTGGTGCTTGCTACATGAGAATTTCTCCAGTCTCCGGCCCGCTGTAAGGAATGACTCAGACGTGCTGTCGGTGATAATAAGTCTCGACGTCAGAAGATGAGAGCTCCACCATGCAGAGGGCCTGTCAGATGCCTAAGCTTTTTCCTTGTCCCCCACAATATTAAAAGGATATCAAATGAGAAGTCAACGCCGCCACTGAAGTTCAATCGAAGAAAATGGATAAAAGAAGAAAGAAAAGTTGGACCGATGGAGGGTTGGAGGAGGTTAGTGGGGCCAGGGGAAGAGGGGGATCATTTGATCATTTTTCTGGAAGCAAGAACACGGTCATAAATACTTTATTCAGGACCGAGCTCAGAAGGGGCGTGCGTGTCTTTGTGTGTGTCTAACCGTCTGCGTATCGCCGTGGCCGAACACCCGAACGCCCGTGTGTCCGGTGTGTGTGTGTGTGTGTCCGGCATGTACGGGTGCGCCAGACGCGGTCGCGACCCATGTAAAAATAGTCTCCATTAACATTTAGCGGCGTTTTTCAGGATGACAGTTAGAACGAACGTCACGTCGGCCCTTCAGGGGAGAGGGGGAACGAGACAAAATGAATAGGAATATTAATCCCTTGCTCCAAAAGATCATTCCGTGCCTCTCTCTCTCCGTCTGCTGTCTCAGGGGTCACATCATCCCGGTGCCGCAAGAAATCCCCTTGTCACGAAATGTGATTGGAGAAAAAGGGCACTTCCTGGTGCACCATGTTAATCTAATCTGTTGCTTCATGAGTGGAGAGAGCATCAGAACAGACCTGCCGCTTAATTGTCAAGCCAAATGATGCTTGCCATGGTGAAACATCATGCACCAAACCATTGCTTACACCACGATGTAAATAGGCATTCTATGGCACCTACATTAAAGGTACCTGCCAAATTGCCAATCGAGAATGTTTATTTTAAAGGTCCAGTGCAATTGCATTTCTCAATTTCATGGTTTAATTTAACAAAGGACCTGTTAATGTAAGGTTACCCAAACTATTATAACTGTCAGCATTGCGTAGATTTGACGAAAGCCCCTTGAAAAACTCTCCCTCTGGTTGTCAATAGAATCAAACAGATTTAGAATTCCAATCTACTTCCTGGTGTAAATGATGTCACCTTCACCCAGGTTTGAATGAATGTTCCAATTGGTCGAGAGTATGCGTAGTTCATCAGGTGCGCCTCCATTGTTGCTGGGTGCCGAAGTTCCAACACTGGATACTTGTTCCCCAAAGATAGGAATATTGGCACAATCATAAGGAAGGTTCGGCTTTCACTCAGTCCTACAAGCTTTGTACCATCTAACCCAGTGATTCTCAACCTTTTTCATATCAAGGACCCCTAAGTTAGTACACATTAGGGCCATGGACCCCGATTTGTCTCTCGGACCCAAATCTGAGAATATCTTTATTGTTAGATATGATTTTGTCCAGAATTCCATGACTATCTGTATTGTAGGTAAAGAGATAACAGTGAAGCTATGATCAAAACAGTCATTCTTCTACATTCTGTAACTGTGTTAACTTCTTGTAAATGATATAATGGTGAAGTTTAACAATTCATCAATTTGCTGGAGACCCCCTGGAACCTCCCTGGTGGTCCCCGGACCCCACGTTGAGAACCACTGATCTAACCATCAAAAACTGAAAAAACAAAAATATCCACCCTCAGATACAGTTACATAAAATCAATTTGTGCTGTTCAATGCATTCCAGGAGTTATTTGGTGATCAAGTGTTGTAATTTACTTTGCCGCTTTCCCTCCAGCTGCCCATAACGCCTTTCGACAACCCCCAGAAGAAGAAGCAGATGTTATTTTTCCTTACGTTGATCAGTGTGACCTTATGATGTGTTTTGGCTTGTGACATTGCCGTGCTCCTTATGTTGTGGAATGTGACCTGATCCAACCACATGCATACCTTCTGTCTGGAGAGCCTCAGCTGAAATTAGACCAGTGTTAGGTCATCTGTGTTTTATATTCTCGGTGGCGCAGAGGTGTCTCTGATGCAGCATATACTGTACATTTATCCAAGAAAGGGGGTTATAGGTTACCATCCACGCACCCACGCAAACCTTCTGGAGAGACTTCCTATGTAAATCATAGGCTGCTATTATTTCGACCTTTACGAACAGAAAAAAAGTGTTGCAAACATTTGTCTTTCACATTTCCGCACGACTTTTACAGCACCCCCTGGCAGTACCCATGCGATGAAATACCTACCTTATTAAACTAATTAAAAAAAAAAAAAAAAAAAGGTAGTACCTGCTCTGGAACATCTCTCCTTCCTTATAACTGAGCCTGCCTGGAGGCCCTGCAGATCCTTCCACGCACGGTAAATGTGTGCTGCATCGCTGGCATAAAGGCGGTAGTAACCATCGAGCGCGAGGCCATCAGCTGCGTGCCAGCACTCCATTTAGCGTTTGATTTAGTGAACTACACACTCAGGGTCATTGATAGTTGGCTGCTTTTCCTTTTTCTCGGAGTGCAGTTTTATTTTTAGGCTTTATCACCAAAAAACCCGAGTCGCTCTATACTTGTAGCCCCCCCGTAAGCCCTCTGTTTGCCCCGGGGCCTGCCATAACAACCGTGGCTTCGGCCGTAGAAGCGATACGACAGCTGTAAATTTAAAGCAAAAGGGAAGGAATTGGATTCTTCGCTTTTAAAAGCATGAAGAGCTGTCTTTTCTCTTCTCCTGTATAATAAAGTTAGAATACCCCTCCCTCCATCCCCTTCCCCATCCCCGTCCCCAATCCCGGTTTCTAAGCAGTAATTGGCATAATGATCGGGCGAGGAGATAGCTTTGTGCAGACAGGATTTATCTTTTAGCCCGCAGCTAGTTTTAATGATAGCATCAATGGGGGGAAATGAGGGAACTGTACTGGGTAAAGAGACAGTCAAGACAGAGACGTTTTCATTCCGCGGCGAGAGATATGCGTTGTATTACATATTAGGGTTTAATGTGGTGTGTTAAAGCACACAAGGAAACGCGCTCGGTGTAATCGGCGTGTCGGATGGAGTCGCTCGACTCGCGGTACAGTATCAGGGAGTGGCTGTCGGAGTGACGCTCTGCCGTCCATGGGAGCTTCGGCGGACGTGAATCACAGTGAGATGACTAACAAGTGAAGATAATCAATGTTTAGAGTGTAGTGTAGACCCGGCTGGTCTAGCATCTCATCTCATTATTTCGTTCTACAGGATATTCCATTATATTCTGTGCTATTTTAGTCTGTTTTGTTATAGTCTATTTTAAAGTGCTATTCTATTCTATTCTTATCTATTCTATTTTATTTTATTCTATTCTATTCTATTCTATTCTATTCTCTTCTGTTGTAATTGTAAAAGTGTAGTCAGTTCTTATCTATTCTGGTTTAGTCAATTCTAGTTTAGTTTATTCTTCTCTAGTCTATCCATATCTGGTCTAGTCTGTCCTAAACTATTGTAGTCTTTTCTATTCTTGTCTAGTCTTATCTAGTGTAGTTTATTCTAATCTAGTCTGGTCTAGTCTATTCTATTCTAGTGTGTTCTAATCTAGTGTAGCCTATTCTATTCTACTCTATTCTAGTCTCCCCTCTGCTCAATTCTCCTATCCTTCCTTCTTCTCACCTCATTAAGTAGAGATCAGGTGGTGGCAGGCATTTCCTCATTCGGCTCAACCAATCAGATTGCCCCACCGTGACTAAGGCGGAGTCATGGCAGCCGTCGGCGTGGATACGAGCGCCGCGGCAACCGCCCGACAGTTCATTAGTCAAATAAACAAAGGTCCTTTCTGTGTGATAATCACTCTGACACTCATCTACACAAGGTGCTTTGGAGAGAACACACACATATTTGACTACACACACACACACACACACAGTATATACAGTATATACAGTATTTTAGCAGTATACTCCTATACATGCACCTAACATATACACATACCTTTGAATGATAATACACACATAGGAACATATAAGGTACAGATGGACTCCTCTTACACATACAGTGCATTCTCACATACACACACACACACACACACACACACACACACACATACATTCTCTTCCTGTGTCTTCACACAAGCATACACACATTTGATGTGCACACACATACACACAATTGACAGTGTTCACACACACACACACACATCAATACACACCGTGTCCCTCCAGGTATAATGTATTCACAGGTTGTCGCCAGGGGAACGGTCACAATCCACTGTGTGAAATTAATTAAGGGTGGACATTTGAATTAATTAACTGGACGGGAGTGTGACATTACACTGCTCTGGCCTTCTGACATTAAACACACACACACACACACACACTCAGACACATGTACACACACACACAAAGACACACGTACAGGCACTAAGGACACACACACACAGATTAGATTTAATTATCAGTATGCAGATCACTGGTACAATGTGGTTCAGCCTTAATTACATATTGTATTGTTCCTGTGTGTGTGTGTGTGAGAGTGAGACCCCATCTCTGGTGTTCATGTACGCCTAATAGCATTTAGTAGAATCGACATACATGCCAGGTGTTAGTGTTACTGGGCAACTGGGTACTGGTAGAGTGGAGTAGTGTGTGTGTGTGTGTGTGTGTGTGTATTTGAGCGAGAAAGGCCGCTTGCATGATTTGTGTGTTTCTTTCTTCTTTCTGTCTGTCTGCCCATCTGTCTGTCTGTGTGTGTGTGCGGTGTGTGTGGTGTGCATGACAAATCAGAAGTAGCGAGCGGATGATCCTTTCAGGCGCTGCCACTTTGACGTCTCACACTCCATGAAGGTGAATGCAAAGTAAGGAGAATTCACCTGCTGCTGCCCCCACTCCCCAAGACATCCGCACACATTCACAGCTCTTAACATCTATGCTAACTCAGCTGTAAAGGCTTTCCAGCCGCAATGCCTGTCTCTTCTGTAACCTAAAAATCCACTTTTGCTGTTGAATTGCTTAACAATGAGCATGAACCATCTGGAAACTAGGCTACAAGATGTCCTGCGTCGGATTCAGTCAGTTTTAAAACTCACTGTGTTAAAGGAGGAGTTCACCCCAAAACTAAAATTCTGTATTATCTATCTTGACCGTTCAGCCTCAATAACAAGGCCCTGTCAGTGAGGTAAATATAGGAGATAATGGGATAGATATATTCCTTTTGGGCTCACAGTAAAATCATTTGGCGAGCTGCATGAAATATTAAAGTCATTTTATACCCTCTAAACCAGTGGTTCTCAAACTTTTTCACGTCAAGGACCCCTAAACTGACACAAATTAGCCCCATTTGATAAGATTTTGTCCCAGGGTCCTCCATCTGATAAGATTTTTGCTTTCAGATGTTTTATTACAGAAAGTATATGAAACCCATGACCAAAATAGTCATACATTCTGTCATTGTGTTACTTATGGATGGAATTATAGTGAAAATAAATGATTCCCCTTTTTGCTGGGGACCCCCTTGAACCCCCTCAAGGACCCCTGGGGGTCCCCGGACCCCACTTTGAGAACCACTGCTCTAAACAACCAGACCCCATTCACTTCAATTGTTTGGGAGAAAGCTGAGATGGAACTGCGCTAGCTAGGAGCTTCTTTTTAGGGTGAACTGTTCCTTTAAGCTCTAGAAAGCAACTGTTCGGGTGCAGGGACTCTGAATTGTGCTGTGGGCCATTGTATTAATGCACTGCACAATCCAGTGCATTCAACTTTAATAGGGTAGACAAGAGAGGAGGGCGTAAAATGAGGTGATGAAGGAGGAGAGGGAGGGGGTTAGGGGTAAAATGGGGGGCAAGAGAAGGGAAGGGGATAGACTGAGGAAGGGGGAGGATGAGGAGAAGAAATGTCAGAGAAAAGAGAGGGAGTAGAGACAGGGAGGAGAGGAAGTGAGTGATGCAGAGAGAGAGGAAGGGAAGATTAAGAAGTAAGCACTGGACGGAGATCAAAGGGAGATATAACAAGAATGTAAATAAGTGTGGGCCCTTAACTTCAGTTGCCTGGCAAATTAAGGGTTGAGAATTAATCGAAGGGAAGACGGTTGAAAGATGGAGAAAGCGGAAAGAAAAATAAAAAATAAAACAAGAAAGAAGATGAGCATCTTTGTATTTCATCTTCAGAAAACATTCCCAGCCTTCTCTATGTCTCTCTCCTGTCCTGTCCTCGGAAAATATTTCCAGTTCCCTCTGTGTTTCGCCTGTCCCATCCTTGTAAAATCATTCCCAGTCATCTGTCTCCTATCCCATCCATGGAAACCATTTCCAGTCCTACCTGTACCTTTCCTTACCCATCCTTGAAAATGATTCCCAGTCCTCCGGAACCATTCCTGATACTCTCCATAAGTCTCCTGTCCCATCCTATTCCAAACTATTCCTAGTCTTCTCTATGTCTATCGTGTTGCATCCTTGGAAACCATTCCATGTCCTCTGTCTCCTGTGCCACCCATGGAAACTATTCCTAGTCCTCTCTCTGTTTTTTGCCCCATCTTTGGAAACTATTCCCAGTCCTTTCTAAGTCTCCACTCCTTGCAGCCTGCTAGCAACCGCATCATCATGCTACTTTCCAGTGGCCAATAAGTTAGCTGGTTGCAAGCGATGGGCAGAACATATAGCAATGCTACTATGTGATTGGCTGCCGGTGAGAGATATCACTCCAAAGTTCAGCTGAAGCTAACTTTTCCTCTCTGGCAAACGATGAAACCTGAGTGCCGTTTCATTAGTCGTTGTAACGTGTCCTCGTTGACTTCCCCTCGGCACTTCCCTTCGGGGGAATCTCCGCTGCCATCCTAAGTGGCGTACCATTACTCTGTTAACTCGAGTGAACTTTTCGAGACCGACCCTTCGAGTGCCGAGGGAGCGAGTCCACAACGCTGTAGACTTCAGGAGCGCGTCTTGCCTGGAATGCATTGTGACCGCTTGTCATAACCTGGGCACACCATGGTGGAACAAGCGATATATAACTGTAAGTAAACAAACAATATTTAGAGAATGTAGACTTCTTTATGAAATTATCTCATCTGTATTAATTATTATTAATTATTAGGCCTGCTTAAGAGCAAGTGTGTTCTGTTTCTTGGACCTCGGCCCCTGCTCTGCAAGTGGCCCCTCATATGGCCATTCGTATGGTACTACGTACGTATTGGGAGATTGCAAGAGTCTGCACCCTAGAAGAGTTTGGAGCTATTTCTTCCTTTGTTCTACGTACATATTACCAAGTACCATGGGGAATTGAAGGAGGGCCTGTTAAATGACTAATGAAATGGGGCTCAGGTTCAACACTGACTAACTTTTCTCTGGTCAGAGAGTCATGACTGCAGTAACTGCTGTTTCCCAATGTGTACGCATTCTTAGAAACTGTTCTCTGTCCCTTCAATCTCCAACATATCTTATCCCTCAAACTATTCCCAGTCCTGTCTCTCTCTTGTCATACTTGTAAAATTCCTAGTCCCTTGGCTGTAGGTGGGTGGTGTCACTCAAAAGTTTAGCTGCAGCCAACTTCTCCATACTGGCAAACGATGAAACCATGCTCACTGCCTGATGTTTCTCTGGTTCTAGAAAATGAATGGATTTCCACCAACTGATTTCTTTAGCTGCACAGCTTGAAACCATTCCCTGTCCCTTTTATCTCCATCATGTCTTATCCCTTGGACCTATTCCCGGTTGTCTCTCACTCGCATCTCATCCTCGGGAAACCATTCCCAGCTTCGCTCTAACCCTCTCATGTCTCATTTTAAGCAACGATTCCCCATCAAGAGAATCCACTTCATCTCTCTCATGTCCTGCCCTTGTAAACCATTCCCAGTCATTACCGAGGCAGCTCCTCGACTGGGGATTTCATCACATGGCTGAGAGCTCTGCGGAGAGAGGCCAACATCAGGAAATCCCTGTCACAGCAATGAGACACTAACAAACCACAAGACAAACTGAACGGCTAGAAAATGAGCCAAAAGCCCCGGGGAGCTTTGATTAAAGCCTCAGTCTGGAATCCAAATGCAAACACAAAGGTTGCCCCACTAAAGAATGTTAGAGACGGGGTTTGAAAAACAATTATTTTCCCCTCTGATTGTCGTCATACAAATAGTGATAAAATTACACAGTTAAACGAGCTTAGGGATTTATCATTTCACACCAAAAGAGCTAATTGTTACACTTGATTAGTTTTTGGCATTGCATAAAGTCTCAAGAATCAAAGTAAGACGTACACTCTGAAACTTTTAGTCCATGTGAACGACTGCAGACAAATCTTGCAATTTTTGCCCAATTACTTATTGAAAGTGTTTCCAAGCAGACCAAGTATTGCATTTTGCTGTACTATTTAGCTGGGTTGGGTCTTTATAGAAAATAGGAGCATGAAAACTCTCACCAGTCTCAAGCCTCCAGTGGATCAGAGCATTCAGTTTGAAGCAGCCACATAACATCCATCCCATCACTCCACCTTTGGGGAGAGAAAAACCCAACATACATTATGCAATGGCTGACTGCGGGATAACAAGTTGGGAGGGTTAAGCTGGATAAAAGACACATAACTAAGTGTGTGTGTAGGGAGAGAGAGAGAGGCTGGGGAGATTTAATTGGCTGATCATGTAACACGTTGATGTATTTGAGTACTCAGCATGCTCCCTATTGGTCTTGTCTTACCAAGGGCTGGCCAGCTCAACAAATTTACCTCATAATTATAGGCATTTACCATGGAAATGTATATATTAAGATAATTAACATACATTTTACATGGAAATATTCATGGAAATATTGTAGATGCTACCGCTTTGTGCACAGCCAATGTAGCAGGCAGCCAATCAGGAGCCATGTTTGATACATGGCCATTGTTTTGCTTTGATTTGATAGCCTCATAGTCAGAGAGAGTGTATGGTGGCCAGATGGGGACAAAATTGGACATCAGGGAAAGTCCAAAGACTGTATGTAATCATGGCATCCTATTGTTATGATTTCAGAAAGTTACCAGCCATTATGTTGGGTGATTCAAAACAACTAAAATCTCCAGTGACCACGTCTTTAGAGTTCCAAAACGGGCCAAAAATGAACATAAAATTACTCCATACACCTCGTGCAGCATAATCCAAGCCTTCTGAACATAGACCTATGGGTTGTAGACCTTATGCGTAGGAGTGTAAACATGGAAGTGGGGAAGATTCACACGAACGTGCGAGATCTGGGTGTTTCAAAAACAGTGGCTATGGGGCAGATTCACTGTGCAATCGTTTGGCTTCAGAACACTTGGAGTAATGTTATTGTCATTTTTGTGCTCTTTTTGGAACTCTAAAGAACCGGACCCTATTGACTTCAGTTTTTCTTGAGGACGAGTTGTTCTAGCAACTTGTGTGTTATGTGGACAAACAAACTTCACCTGTTTTTTTGGCAGGAGGGTGAGTACATAATGACAGCGTTTTCATTTTTGGGTGAACTACCTTTAATTCTTCTAGTCTTGAAAGCTTGAAACCAGGCAGTTGGCTTTCTATGACTATCATGGCTCTGTCTCTGTGATTTAGATCAGGATTGAAACCGATAACCTTGAAGGCGAGGGATAATCCAGTACAATTTTGTGTCACATTTCCGCTGTGACAACTCTGTGATCTCGATCAGGACTGAAACCTGCAACCTTTAGGCTAGCGGCGGCCCAGTAACGAGAGTCTTATTTCTGCTAGCTATGATAGCTGTCTGATCTGTCTGTCTCTGATGGAATGGATTGTCCTATATTTGTAGAGGTGATGGGGTTAACCAGACCAGTCTGTACAGCTAAAAGGGAAAAAAATGGGCTTTAAACCCACACACACACACATACACACACATACATACATACACACTGCATATACACACGAGTTCAGTACAAATGAAAAAGGATCTCTTCTGATCCCTTGGGGAATTGGACGGGCCAGAGAGAGCGAGCAAGCCGGAGGAAAAGAGAGGGGATATCAGAGCAATAAAACAGATATAAAGTATAGTATCTAATATTAAATGAATTTGAAATACATGATAGCTATTACCGAACCACCGTCCAAAAGATTGCTATACGGGAATCCCAAAACCATCAGGCAGAAGAGAGAAGGCAACGGAGCGGTTGTGCCAAAATGATACCTGAAAAAGACTGAAAGAAAAAGTGAGGAAAGAAGGAAAGAAAGAAGGAAAGAGAAAAAGAAAGAAAACTAGGAAGAATGTAAACAACCTAGGGAGATGTTGTCTTGTTTAATTAATGTATTTGAGGCTGACAGCCCTGTGTGTGTGTGTGTGTGTGTGTGTGTGTGTGTGTGTGTGTGTGCCAGCCAGCGCTACAGGTCTTGGAAACTGACCCTGATCAATAATCTATTAGCAGCTAGACATGCCTGCATGGGCAGGCCTACACACACACACACACACTCTCTCTCTCACACACACACACACACACACACAGTGTACATCTACAAACTCACACATTCCCACTTTGTGTAAACACGCATACACATATCCATGCATATACTCTCTCGCTCTCTCTCTCTCACACACACACAGATACACACACACACTCACACAAACACACACACACACACAGAGGTTGGCAGTCAGGCCACAGTCAGTTCCTACGCTTGCACCCGTGCACACATACACACACACTCTATCTCTCTCTCGCACACACACAAACTTCTCCAGAGTTGACTTATTCCTCTTCCACCAAGTATTTGTACCACAGGGGAATATTTAATGGCAAATGGAGCGTTGCAACTTTATCTGCTCTGCTCTGCTCTCCTCCTCCGTCCTCTCCTCTTATCTTCTCTCTTCTCCTCTCCTGGACACAGGACTTGAGGGAACATTTGTATTTGTAGCAACAAATATGGCCAAGGTTTAGTCTTGCACATTTGTCCATATGTCGATTGTACTTGCATGTAGAGTATGTGGTTGTAAACATTTCCTGAATACATTTCTGTATTCAATCGTTCAGGGTCGTGTAAAGTATGTTTGAACGGATGTGGTGGAGCTATTTACGTTGTATTGTGATCTGTGTGTATGTATAACGACCTTGAGTGGGAATAGATGTGTTCTGTATACCTGTGCATGTGACCACTTAGTGTGTGTGTGTGTGTGTGTGTGTGTGTGTGTGTGTACTATAACCCCACATATAACCACACATACATTCATGTTCATTCACTTTTCTAATTTATTGCATTTAAATTCATACTTAAAGAGTAGCTAAACCCTAAATCCGTGTAAAGCCTGACATCTAATGGTAAAAAGCATGCTACTGAAATGGCCGTCTGCTATTGGCTGATCTTTGGCGCCAGGTGATGTCACCTTCTATAGAGTACAACAGGTGGTGACATCACCTGAGAATGGCTTTACTGTACGTGACAGTTGTGAATAGCAGCCTGGTGTAGTTTTTGGGTGCCGGTGCAATTCTTCGTGGAGTCGGTTTCGCTAGGGTGATGTCAGCAGAAATGAATGAATTGTGTCTGCTGGACACAATGACTGTACACACAGATCAAAATCTGTGTGTACAGTCATTTTATACTAAATGTCCTATATGGAAAGAGACTAGTGCCTGCAGAGATTGATATTTGATTGTATATTAAATTGAATGCAATGCTCAAAATCGAATGTGATTATTATTGAATTTTACTTTTAGCTTTAACTTCACTATAACTATAACTAAGTCAGGTTTTCCAATACAAATTCAGTTTTCTTAGTTCAGATTCAGGTCCCACTGACACATCTGGGCATAATGGACTTTTATTCCCTGAGTGGCGACTGGAAGGCAGTCGTCCTCCAGTTGCCAACAGTGGGCTAACACGCTTTACTTAGCAGACCACAAGCGATGTGGCACTGTGGCTTGTTCATCTCCTGTGAGCAAGACAAATTCAAATGTATGCATTTCAAATACAATCTGTGGTTGGGGGGGGGGTCAGCTCTACCACTCGGTTGACATATCTCAACTAGAAAAACTCTCATTCTCTTGCTCTTACTATGCTGTCACTATCGCTATTGTTCTCTCCACCTACACATACAACCCACAGCTGAATGCAACAAGTTGACACCTCTTCTCTGGGGGGTGTCAAAAAGCATTCTGGGAACAGCAGGAAATCACTAACTAAAGCAGAAGTTGAGGAAAAGTGGGTACACCGAAAAAGTTAATTACAACACTTCATGAACATCACAAATTGAGTATCAAGGGTGGATTTTTCCTTTAAGGTTAGAATCAGGATAAGGTTTAGGTTTGGGTAAGAGTTAAGATTAAAGAGTAACTAAACCCCAAACCCAAATCTGTGATGAAGCCTGACACCTTATGGTGAAAAGTAGGGTACTGAACTGACCTTCTGCTATTGGCTGGTCTTTGAGGGTTAGAGTACAACAGGTGGTGACATCACCTTTGGGTGGGATTAGTTACTCTTTAAGCATGGTTAGGGTTACGAATGAGTGTCATCAGTGAGTGTCCTATAATTAAACAAATTGTGATTCACAAAGTGTGATTTTGTCTGCTTTCTTTTTATCAAGCTTTTTCTTCTCCCACCGTGTCCTGAGAGCTTTGGTTCAGCCTTTGCAGATCTGGATTAGAACTTTCAGTTTTCTATTTGATCTGACTACTTCTCTAAACCTCTCCCAAAAACATTCTACTTAAGACTCCAGCACAGGGCTAAGAGTATCCTCAGGTTGTGCGCACAAGTCCCTCAAATGAAAGCGTATTCCAAAACTATAGTCTGAAATGTTATTTCAAAATCAGTCAGATATATTTTTTCAAAGCCCTCAGGTGGAATGTATCATTTCTAAACCCTTCTTTCAAATCCCTCAAATATGAAATATAGGGATACAATGAAATTAAATCTGTTTCAAAACTCTCATTAATACATTTAGATTTATTTTACTCCAAAAACTTTCATATGTAGTATTTCTTTTCCAAACGCCTTTTTTTTTTTTTTTTTTTTTTTTCCTAGGTCCTAGCAAGAGCTTTGTGACTTTGTTGACTGGTCCCTTAAGCGCCATACTTTATCGTGGAGGCGCAGAAAGTAGTGGGCTGACGTTGTATCTTCTGTTTATAGATCTCTTTGGTGTGTCTATCTCTAAAACAAATGTTCTGCGGTTTATCCTCCTCTGCCTCGCAACTCTATCCCCCCCCCCCCCCCCCCCGGCCCACCCCTTCTCTCATTTTTTTCCATTCCCTCTCCTCCTCTTTCCCTCTCTCTCCTCCTTTCAAGATTTATCGCTCTGCGAGCGTGGAGCCGGGAGGTCCCCGCTTACCTCTCCCTCTCTCTCTCTCTCTCTCGCCCTCTACCTTTCTGTCTATACCGCTCGCCCACCTTCCCCCCGCTCTCTTTCGCTTTCCCCCCCCCCCCCCTCTCGCAATCTCTCCCCCCCCCCACCCCCAGCTGTCGTTCCCACCTTCTCCGTCTTTCTGTCCCCCTCTCTCTCCCTTTTTCCCCCCTTCCTCCCCTCCGGTAAAGAACAATCCATTCTTGGGGTATCGGCCTAGCAGAAAGAGCGATGGGACTTGGTGGCACAGCGGTGCCTGTAACCCAAACAACACTACTAGGCCACCCACTAGAATATTTGTCAGTGTCTCACAGGAACCTTGTATCTCCAAACAGTCAACCTTTCAGGAATTGAGAAAAACTCACAAATCGTTTTTTAATCCCCATGCAATTTTGGCATTTTAAAATTCATTTGCAGTGGTTTGGCTTGTCCTCAGGGTAATGATATGTTCTCTACGTGTGGGAGATATTGTCAGTTTTCAATTAGGAGTGAAAAATTTGAGATAGGAGGTTTCCGCAGGACTCTACAATGCGAGGAGAGAGGCTTTGTGTGTTCAGATGAAATATGACGAGTTAGCCTGGAAGACGTGAAAAGAAACATTATTTTGCATCTAGCAGGAGAGCGGGATTAATGGTTTAGATTGTTTTAGGTTGGTGTCTGGAGAATTGCAAATAGCACACACCTGGTGTTGTGGTGAAATGGAAGTTTAGATGCAAATATAACAATCAGGAGCATGCACACGCGCACACACACACACACATCACAGTGAAGGCTTGCTTGCACATGCGCAAAAGAAACATGTATTGTAGACCCATTCATATGCAGGAACACACACATATCCTCAAATAAACAAACCACATCAGGTCCTTTCTCACGTTTTGTATCCCCAAGAAAGTCTTAAAAACTTTTAAGGAATTTAGGAGACTAGCTTTGCATTGGAATCCATGTTTTTGGACAGCGCAATCACTGAAACACTGAAATGGCTCTAATCAAAGTAACAAATAAGCTACTCTTAGACTCTGTATCAGTCCTAATTTTCTTGATTTTAGTGCAGCCTTCAACACTGTTAATTATGCATGCTCATGTACCATTCAGAAAACGTTGCCATCTTAATTGGTTTTGCCAAAGCCTGACTAAGAGATCATAATTTGTTACCCTAGGTCGTAACACATTTGCCTGTTCCACGGCCTATTTTGGTGTCCCTCAGGGTTCAGTTCTAGATCCTCTGTTGTTGTCATTCTATTTTCTGAATGAATGATAAATGCACTATGCAAAACAGCATACAGTATCTTCACTGTAGACATTTCACGGATTAGGCATTACCTCTCCTTTGTCAACCTCGAAAAAAACGGTCCTTTTGTTTCCTCCAGAATCGACGACTGCAATGCATAACTCTCCAGCTGTCCCGACTTCACACTTGACTGAGATTCACTGAGTTGTGCTCAAATATCCAACTTGATATCCAACTTCTTCAAAACTCAGCAGTCCAACTACTCATGCAAACCTTAAAACCCTGGCTCCTTGTAAATGCAGGTATTGATTACAAAGTCCAACTTCTAACTTATGTACTTTCTCCCTATCTTGCCTGGATGTAGGACTCCTTGTGATTCCATGCATTTGAAAGGGGGCTTCTCTTATAGGGCCTCCTTTCTAGATCAGGCATGATCAGAGAATTAGACATTGTGTCAGTTTTGAAGTCCACACTTAAGATCTGCTAGGTTTACTTCCCTGCAGTGCCTCACTCACTTACTTTTCATCCACGCTGCACTTGTATCGCCTGGTGCCTCTGGTCCCAACTCTTGCGATGCACTTGTTCTATCTCTTGATCCTTGTTTTTTGATCTGTTTTGTGGCCTCGGTTTTCTATAGAGCACTTTGCGATAACTCCTTTTGTTAAAAGAATAACAAAGCTCTCTAAATGATCCGACTGGACTGGCTCGGTCTCGGGGTTATGAACCGTTTCCTACTTGGGTGTTGGGAGAGGTGGCGGTGGGGGGGGGGGGGGGGCAGTGCCAGCTGTCACTTCGCGATACGAATGGAGTAATTGGATCTCCAAATTGGAGACACCGAGGCTTCTGGAGGACACTGACGGCATGCTAAATGGATGATGAGGCCCCTGAACGCTCGTGAAGACCCTTGAAGATATTAAATCCAAAGTACCCAGAGAGTTGGCTCACGAGCAACACTTGTTTATTTTCGGTTGTTATATGGCCGCGGGGACTGAAAACAACAAATTAGCACGGCACACCAACAAACACATCACTTATTTAATAGCCCTTGCTAATTAGCTGAATTAAAGTCGAAAGAGGAATGGGGGGGACACTGCGGGCACTTTATCACACCCTGTTTGATTAGTATTCTCTTTTAGCGCGGGGCTATATACTGTCTACTTGTCTTCACCGATAAATTTAAACCACTCCTTCCCTGTCTCAACTCCCCGTCTCTCGGACTTGCTCGCCACTTGTCTCTTTGTCTGCCGTTTGTTCTTACTCTCCTCTTCTTTCATCTATCTTCGTGCCTCTGCCTCGCCCTCGTTTTTTCACCCCGTCTCTCGCCTCCGTTCTTTAGTACCACCTAGTCGTCCGTTCACAGTGTGGCTCTCGACAGACGGACAAACACACAAAGACAGAAAAGCCTGATGGATTAACGCAGTCAGACAGATAGACAGGTAGCGAGACAGTCAGGCTGTCCGACCGATAGACAGGCAGAAGGACAGCTGTACATTCTTGGATGGCTTCTTGGAGAGACATAGGAGAGCTAATAGTATGTTATTAGTGCCTACAGTATTTGCCCTGGTGGCCTGAGGCAGTATAATAAGGCAAGTTTCCATAGCTTCTTAGATTGACAAACAAATTGTCAGAGACAGATAATGAGACAGGCAGAAAGACAGGAGAGCCGAAAGCTGTTATTACATGACGGCTAGAAGAAATGAACCCATGGTATCTCTTGTGAAGCACCAGTCCATGGCTTTTTAGATAGTCAGACAGACAGGTAGATAGTACGACAGACAATCGGAGATACACAAGAGAGCCGAAAGCTTTTATTAGATTGACGGCTACAAGCATCTCTTGTGACGCACAAGTCCATCGCTTTTCTTTTAGATAGCAGAGAGTGATAGAGAGATAGTCAGACAGTCCGCCGGTGAGACAGCAAATCAGGGAGATAGCCAGGAGAGGTGAAAGCTGTTATTAGGTTGATGGCTAAAAGAAATTAACCAAATGTACCTCGTGTGGGGCTCGAGTGCGTTGCTGGTTAGATGGAAAGTGTAGATAGGTAGACAGTCAGGAAGCGCGACAGGCGATCAGAGATAGACGGGGGGCCGAGAGCTGTTATTAGAGTGACGGCTAAAGAAATGAGCCAATCATATCTCTCGCGAACCTTGAATCCAAAGCTGTTTTTCGATAGATAGACAGACGGAGAGCGAGACAGCCAGCGAGACAGGCGAGCTGAAAGCTGTTATTAGGACCCATCTGTACCGGTGGCTGGAGGCTGTGATGATGAGCCACCAGTCCACAGCTTATTATTACCTGACTAATTACATTGGCTACCCCAGGCTGTCGGCCCTGTGCCTGTATTGATAATCAAAGCGAAATTAAACTATTAACTGAATTAATGGCGCTGCTGTGTATGTTGTCGTGTCAGCGCGCGAGAGAGTATGATGTGTGTGTCTACGCTGTGTGTGTGTGTGTCTGTGTGCACGCTCACAGGCTGGGGGGAGATTTATGAGCGAGGGACTTAACACAAAAGCCATATCAACAATACAGAGAGAGAGAGAGAGAGAGAGAGAGACACAGAAAGAGAGTAAATTGAGCATAAACACTAAGAAAATTTGTTATGGTAAATGTGGGAAAATTGTACATGTACACACCAAACCATATATTTTTTAAAAATGTTTTATAAGTCTCAGCCATTTCATAATACACAAATCTCACATTATCTTTCTGTCTCAGGAAGTTTTGCTGCTACTGATACTACTGCTGCTATTCTGCTCATCCTTTGTTGCACATTTTCTTTCATATATTTCTACTTAAAATACCCAAGTGCTGGAATTATTGTGTTGAGTTTGTTCATATAATCCCCCCAGTTTGCTGTATTCTTATTTCTACCCTATTTTGCTTTGATGTATCATACTAAAGTTTCACCTAATGTGATCTAACCAAGTCTAATCTAATCTAATCCAATGTAAATGTGCACATATCTTGTAAAATGCACCCATTCCCCATGGTAAATGTGTTAAATCTGTATATTTCCCAGTTAATGTGAACAGCAAACATGAATCACAGTGATGCAATTCTCTCTCACTGTCCTTAAATTACCTGCTGACCACACAAAAAGCTGATGATCTTTTGATGAAAAAATATTACTATCACATAAAAAAAAAAGCTTATTTACAAAACACAGTTGTTTCAATCTCATATTTGCAAAAGTAGAACTGATCAAAAAAAAAACTGAACTGGAGAACAGAAAAAAATTATATTGGATTTGTAACATCAAACGACATGAAAGATGAAGCAAAAAACGTATGCACCGTCAGGTTGATTGAAATCGAACATGAAATGAAATGATTATCATGCTGGAGCGCAAAAAACCTATTAAGTACGTTCCACAGGCATGACCACCATCAGACAGACATTACTAACAAACATCACGCCATCATCAAACACCTTGCACACGACTGACAATCACCGGAGAGCGCAGACTTAAAAAATATATCGACTCGAGTGACTTTTCACAGCAGCCTTTTATTGTCGCAGAAATCCCGGTTGTCAACAGGACACACATGGAGGGAGAGTTCTGATGAACTCCGATTGTATTTCGGTGCCTTAGCAATACTGTTCATGTAACAGTCTTGTCAATAAAGGGCGGTTGAATTGAACTCAATTGAGAGACAGGGAAAGAAAGGATAGACAGGTCATTGAAAAGACTATAATAGAGGTCGAGTAAGCCTTGCTTTTGAGTTTGATCATCCTCAAAGTGAAGACAACCTTACCTACAGAGGTGCATCACATCAGATACGTATCACTGTCCTGATTGGTTGTCGGTAGATTGATGCTGATTTATGTCTTTCTGATAAGGAACCAGTCAAACCAGATCTGAAACATGCTTAACTGTGACCATCAGCATAATTTTGCTATGTGTGTAGATTGATGACAATCCCTGAAACTAGAGCTACACTCACTGCAACTGTCAGTGTGTGTGTGTGTGTGTGTAAATGAAGATATAATATACTGTACACTGTCAGTCCTCAACATGCAACTAGCAGTATGTTATTACCTTTTTCATTCATGATTTAATATAATTTCTATTAGGAAAATTAGGCATCATATTTAAGATTTAATACAAGGTGTATTAGCTTAGTCTATTTGTTGATGAGCCTCATTCTGAGTGTTAATATCAGTTTTCAGTGCTCTACAACTGCAACTGTAAGACCGGCATGTCTTACAACTGTTAACTCCTAAATAAATAACGAAATAAATAAATAAATAAGCAGCAGCATCTGTTTACTTTAGAGCAATTATTCACAACTCTTTTTTTTTCCATAGATTTGCATATGAGCATTTAATCACATGGAGCGTGTCTACGGACACGTTCTTCTAAATGCCTGAGTGAGTCCTGAACTAATCAAATGGGATCCGGCCTGTTTGTGTACACTGCCTGTTGAGTTGGAAGGATTCAGGACACACTCATGCGTGCTCCCCCTGCATCACTGTGGTTTCCATAATCATAGTGGAGAATGCCCTCTCAGGTCTTATGGCTTTCACACAAGAGTTACCAACTGTATGTGTAGTGTCTGAAGAGATTTCATCAGTATAGTGCGCGTATGTGACAATGACTTACA
>NW_027282037.1:5000-7500 GCF_046629955.1 Centroberyx affinis | reverse complement strand
CTCTCTCTCTCTCTTTCTTCTTTTTCTTCTTCTTTCTCTCCCCTCAGGACAGTCCGTTGATCCTCCAGTCTGACAGGAACGTGACAGTCAACGCCAGGAACGACCTGGGACAACTGACCGGTCAACTCACCGTGGGTAAGACACACACACACACACGTGTACAGTCATACACGGTATAGAGACACATAAACTCACAATATAAATTATGTACACACATACAAACATACACACAGTATACAGACATGCCAACACATACATTATAAACACTCCACCACACACATGTACACCTACACACATTATACAGTATGCAGACACACACACAGACTACAAAGACATGCCCACACATACATTATAAACACCCACACTTAAAAGAACCATTGCATCCACACATGAATGTTGCTTTATGTATTCCTTGGCTATAAACACTACGATTCTCCAAACCCGTATCTGTATTTCTCAAAAATGCTTTGTATTTGAATCTCTAAAATCCTTTTTTTTTTCCTCCTTCCATTTACCAACTTAAAAACTATCTTTTTCCATTAGTGGATCTCACGAAGGCTGCCGGCTGTGCCTGTTTTCTCAAGCGAATCACTATGCCGAGCTCTTAGTGGCTCAGCGAGGACCCGATGTCCTCAGGAAGGCATCACTCAGAGGACAGATTAAGTAACTCTCGAACTTAATCAGTCAAATAAACACAACTGTCGTGCGTTAGACAATGTACGCTGCAAAAACAAATGTCCATCTTAACTCGTTTAGTCTGCTATCGAGTCTGGAAATCGCACTTTTTTCTGAAAACAAGTGAAACTCTCTGCTGATGGGCTGAGGTACTTTCACTTGGACAGTTTCTTGAATTATATGACAGTATTTTAAACTAAGGCAAATGTTCTTGAAAGTCTTTAAACATGTTCATTTGCATGAGAAACTTTCACTTGGTTTCAGAAAAGCAAGAAACATCCAACTTTATATTATTACACTGTTATATATCATCAATCTGTGATGTTCAATGCATTCCAGGTGTTTTTTAGGAGCAATTACTCTTGCCTCGTCTACTTCCACTTCAGTTAGTGACTGCCTACATTTCCCAGAATGCCCTTTGACAACCCAGAGAACATGCCTGCAAATGGCTGTTGGTTTTACATGTATGTGGAGGGAGCAATAGTGATAGCATAGTAAGAGTAAGAGAGAGAGTTTTTCCAGTGGAGAAAAGGCCAGAGCCCATGGCCCTAACTCAAAACACAACATGTCTTGTGGCTGCAGTGCATTCTGGTCTATATTGTGGTCTGTCGGAAACTGGTCTCCCTGTCTGTGCGATGGATTTCTTCCTTTTCTTTTCTTGTTGAACGTCGGTGCAAAATGGCGGCTCCAGAAAGATGCCATAAACTGTTAATTTATTCCAAGCCCTGTGACACGAGAGAACCTAAACAGTAGTAGATCTTGCCAGATCAAAAAAGGTAAACAGACGTTTTTTTTCATGATGTCAGGACCGGTGATGATCGGTGGGAACGGAACAGTTCAATCATTTCTCACACCTCCACACACACACACACACACACACACACACACAAACAATACTAACTAATATCTAATAATTTCTTCTAGCCCGCTTTTCAGTCAGAATGATTTCAATCTCTTGGGACAATTTCACATACTGTGAATTTGGGTTGAGTTGATTTAGCCTAAACATATTAATAAACATACAGACATAATACATGCAGGAAAACAAAAGATGCATAAAGTG
This sequence comes from Centroberyx affinis, assembly GCF_046629955.1. Taxonomy (NCBI): domain Eukaryota; kingdom Metazoa; phylum Chordata; class Actinopteri; order Beryciformes; family Berycidae; genus Centroberyx; species Centroberyx affinis. The sequence continues at coordinate 5,762 of NW_027282037.1, read as the reverse complement.
TGCACGGATATACTTACTTTTCAGCAGTATGTTTTAGGCAGTCCAAGAGCATATAAAGATGACTTGTGCTTTGTACAAATATGACAAGACCGTGTGAATATTCGGCGTTATAATTAGGAGGTAGTGCAGGAGTGATTGATGGGTGAAAGGGAGATTGGTGACAGCACACTATAATTAATCAAGCCAGAGCACTCAGATGTTCGCATAGATAGGACTTCAGTTAGTCCCTCCATAACAAGAAATGAATGGATAAATAAATAAATAAAAATCACAATCCACAGGTCGCCTGTCAAAAAATATGCAGTTGGAAAAAAAAGAGCTTCTGCAACACTCCACAGCCATAAAAACAAGGTAAAATATACAGTACACTTTCATGAAATGGAGACAGAATATTTTCAGCTGTCATCGTTAATTATGCACTTCTTTCGGAACTATAAATGGAGCCATAAATCCATCCGTCAACCAAGCTAAACCATCTTAACACATAATTAACTTTTTGCCTTTAATATGAAATAATAAAGAGAAACCTACACCACCTACCTACCATAGGAGAGCAGCTTTGAAAATTGGAGAAAAAAAATGTAATTAATGCGAACAAATGAACTGCTTCTGAGTAAATCAAAGGCGCAGTAACACCTTGATGGAAATGAAACAACTTCATAACCTCATTAGAATATACATGGGACACGTTTGTGCATGGAAATGTCCATATTTATTTTTTAACCCATAGATTAACACGATCAAGCATGACAAATTGCATCA
>NW_027282037.1:0-2500 GCF_046629955.1 Centroberyx affinis | reverse complement strand
CTAGTTCACCAAAACATCAGATTAGAGGGAACATTGGTCCTGATTGCTCCTGTGGTGTTTTTTTTTTTTAAAGCTGCACAATGCAATTTTCACATGTTGGTGGCCACAAATGGTAGAGAGAGCTGACTGTTTGAATTTTGAGGACTTCAATACCCAGAAATCCTCTAAGTTGACGTCAGTAAACTACTAAAAGACTCATGCATCATTGCCATTACTTAAATTGAAAATAAGGTTATGTTTTTTTCAGGAAAAGTGTTACAGTTACAGTGGAACTTAAAGATAAGAGTTTCCAAATGCAGTCCTAACAAGTTTTGCTTGAACTTTGCTCTCCATTGTAATGATAAAAAAAACGACAAGATCAGAGTTGGACTCAGTAAAGTATCGGGAGTCCTCACACTTTACCATATATAATTGATACCCAGACAGACAGAAACACACACACACACACAGTCAGACACCCCACCCCCTACCCTGTCCTCCCATCTTTTTGCGACGGAGTGTATAGGGGCATGTGTTGGCCTTGGGTTCTCATCTCTGTTTTATCGCTCTCTCTCTCTCTCTCTTTCTTCCGCCCCTCTATCCCTCCCTCTCTCAGCTCGTTAATGTGAGGGAGAACCTGTCTATCTTTGTCTTCTGAATAGGCGACCGTAAAGACGACGGGTGAACTCTGAGCTTTTTGGAGCCGTACCCTTTCACCCTTTCTAACCGAAAATCCCAACTCATATTGCTACTTACAGTATGTGTCGCTAAGCATCCGCCTTGTTTAGCTATTCAAGAAGAATATTTCATTTAGCTGTTATTGATGAAAGCTCTATGTGATAACTTGGCACGTCAGTGGCTAATTTGGTCAGAATTCGCAACTGCAGTCTCACGATTTTACTGCCGTCGCACTTTTAATGACATCATTATTGTCATCATTGTGTGCTTATTGATCATGTAAACACTCATGACACTGTAGGCTTGTAACAACGCATTATGTAATAACACCGCATTATGTAATAACTCTACAAAATGTAATACATTTTCACTTCATTATGTAATAACACCCACATAATCTGCTGCATGTTGTAATATGCAGCCTGAACGCAATATGTAATAAATTTCCCCGCATTTTGTCATAAATTATTACATATTGCGGGGGTTATTACCAAATACGTGAGTTGCACTTTTGTTTTTTGATGAAAATGTAATAATATGGTGCATTATGTAATAACCAACCAAAATGGATGTCTTCATTCATAAAAATCGTTATAACATTATAACAACAATGTTTATTTTATGCATTCAAGCATGAATCATACTGGCTCAAAATTCATTTTAAAAAGATACGATTAGTTCAGTAGATTAGTAGGCCTAGTATCTTTCATTGGTCTAAACTACATTAAGTGTCACTGTATTCCTTAGCTTAATAGAAACTGTACTTGAGGGTTCATAGAGACATAGAAACTGCACAACACTGAGTGTTATACAAACATGTGACACAAACATCTAAGTACTGGTACACACAAATGTCAGGAGACACACACACACATTTATTACAAAATGCGGGGAAATTTATTACATATTGCGTTCAGGCTGTGTATTACAAAATGCGGCAGATTATTACAAAATGCGGGTGTTATTACATAATAAAGTGAAAATTTATTACATTTTGTCGAGTTTGTACACAGAAACACTCACAATACTGTATAAGATGCTTGGGAGAAAATGCTGTGTCTGCCGTTGTAGCATACTTCTCACAAAAGCTAACAGGCTAATATATAGCTACGATGCTAGCGTTGCCGCGGTCGTTACCATTAGCATTAGTGTCTACTAACAGTGAATGTTTTACCACATGAAAAAAGTCAGCGCATAGAGCTTCTAAAAATAGGATTTGTTCTTCTTTTTTTTTTATCATAACAGTGTTTTACTTCTGTTTTATAAAAACAATAAGCCACTCCACGACCTACAATGTTTAAAACCGCTAATAGGGTTTTACTCCTACTGGCTTCGTGCCTAACAATGACTCAACGTAGCGGTTTTAAAATCACAGTAAAACGCAGCCTCGGGTGGCACTGCTTAATTAAAGCGCTGGTGTGCAGCAACAAACCTTTTAATTCCCCCAAAAGTCTAAGGATTTGACACAAAAAAACGGGTGATTTCCCCTATTAATGCCTGTGAATTCCGCACATAAAATGCATGTTTAACTGTCCAGCTTGGCCCCAGCATCAGGAAACACTGTGTATCTGTATCCATTGGGAACAAACGCCTGCCTTCAGCTACTGTACGGACTATGTACAGACAATGACAACAGTGGAGATGTAAGGTTTTTCTGGGACACTTTAATCAGCAGTAAAGCTGTGCACACTTCACACTTGGAATGCCACAAGCCACCATATTGGCACGTAGGTAAACTGGCCAGTTCAATTATCGTTCACTTCCCCCGTCCTCTATGTCTCTCTGCCTGCCTCTCTCTGTCTCCTGGCAGTGCTGGCACTCATTACCTCTGTGTGTGGGTGTG
>NW_027282036.1:0-33153 GCF_046629955.1 Centroberyx affinis | reverse complement strand
TAAAGGACAACAACAACAGTGAGACAGTAAAAACAAGACTTTGTAGCTGTTACTAAGTACTGTTCTGAAAAAAGTGAAAATATATGTATGCAAAAGCGAAATCATTTTATGATTATGATTGATCACAATACTTAGCAAAATAATCAGGTTTATCATTTTTGCCATAATGGTGCAGCCTTAACTTCTGGCATTTAAAAACTCCACAAACTGACAACAAGGCAGAAATTCCAAAAAGGCACACAGCGCCCCTCGGCCATTTCCAGTGAAGTTCTGTGGAAAACAAGAGTGAATGTAAATACATCCGAGCTGTTGACGCGGGCTGAGAGTGGAGGGGACAGGTGCGACCTCCAGGGGACGTATGCATCCCATAGCGGTGTCCCCTTTCAAGACGGACACCGGAGGGGACAAACCAGTCGGTCCACCTGGCGTGCGAGCGCAGCCGCGGGTCACTCCGCTACACCCAGGGAAACACCCGGGGGCTTAGGCCACACTTAGCCCGCATTGTTTGGGGATCTTCAGGCGAGTGTAGAGCGCTCACAACTCGCTCTCAGTGACAAGAAATGATCTCGCTCGTCGTCTTCTGTTCTGTCGCAGGCTGAAAACTCATCTGTTCATGTCTCCTCCTCCTCCCTTATTTTCCTCCTCTGCTAATATTCTCTTATCTTGAAGTACAAAAATCCCTTCTGCCGCTCTGCTTAAGTGATTATTTTTTTTGGGGGTGGGGAGTAGGTAAGGCTGGGCAACGACTCAATGTTATTGTTTATCGTCTTTCAATAGAATCATATCGTGGTGAAATAACAATATCAAGTTGAAGCAAATGCTAATTAAAATCTCTCACAAAATGAGATCTGAAATCATGTTTTATATTACCCGGCAGTTCAATGCGATGAACATCAACTTAAACGTCAATGTAACGTGATTTTGCATACATTACCAGATATGTTAAAATCAAAATAATTTCTTATTGTGTGTGTAGTTTGATGGGTGATATGTAGTAGTCCATATCACCCATCCCTAGGACCAGGTATATTATTACTATACGAATCTGCACTCTTTACTATTGGCTGTTTGTCAACGAATCAAAGCTCTACCCCCTGCTGTCCTCACTGTAAGTCACTCTGGATAAGAGCATCAGTGGAACGCCTAAAATGTAAACGTAACCTAATATATATATATATATATGGCTTAAAAAAGTCTATATTTGTCTTATTAGTGTGTGTTTGACCAAGTAGGTCCTGCTCCTGGCCAGGCTTCCTCCTATTGGCTCAGAGTCAACGCACAGTGTCCCGCTAATCCAGCAGTTGTCTGGCTATACTGAAAGTCACCTCTGAGAGTCCAGCTCCAGCACTCCAGTCAGGAATCCATAGGCTCTTCACATACCGAGCGGCCGGATATCCTCTGGTTAAAGAGGGCCCTCTAAGCCAGGGCCATGTGTTGGTCGATCGGGGGGGTGTGAGGGGGTGCGTGGGGGGGGGTTCGGGGCAGTGGCGGGGATGTCACAGGCGACGCTTAAGAGGCCTTCCGAGTGACATCAGCGTCACTTTAAGTCGGCACAAAACGGACGATTCAGGTCCCATAGAAACCAACCAATCCATTTTCCTGCAGAGGATCGGAGAAGCCGCGCATTCCACCGGCTAAAAGTGCAGTTGCTCCTGTTCTGAGCCCGCGGATCTGCGCATCTGTGAATGGCTTTTGTGTTGCTGCCGGAGCAGAACAAAGTGAGTTCAGGTTACTGCACTCCTCCCGTTATTGGCCCACATTGTCTCTAATTATTCCAGCAAACATTGACACAGCATGTGTGGTCTCACATATAAACCCCCCCCCCCCCCCTCCTCCCCTCCCATGCTTAACAGAAACAGAGAGACCAGGAAAGAGGGAGACAAGAACTACAGAAAGGGAGAATGAGAGAGAAGTAGAGAGAGGAAGAGAGAGAGAAACTTGTATTCACTTGCATTGCCTCTGTTTTGTTTCTACTTTTCTATCTTTATGATGTACTTCTAGGCTAAATCTAATGTACTGTAATTGCTTTGCGATGTACTGAATGTTTTCTTTGCCAATGCTGGTTCTCTTCCATTCATGCCAGTAAAGCTTAGTTGAACTGAGAGAGAGAGAGAGAGAGAGAGAGAGAGAGAGAGAGAGAGAGAGAGAGAGAGAGAGAGAGAGAGAGAGAGAGAGAGACAGAGAGACAGAGAGACAGAGAGAGAGAGAGAGAGAGAGAGAGAGAGAGAGAGAGAGAGAGAGATACCCAGGGGTTTTCTGACATCACCTCTCTCTCCCATGTTGCTTCCACTGGTGAGAGAAAAACATGCACCATGCCAACTAAAGCTTTTAATACATAGGCAACCGAGAGCAACCAAAACGAGGGAGTGCAAAACGATGGATCTTTTTTAATGTAATGACTTAAAACAGAAAACAACCCTTCTCCACAACTTATACGGCTCAATCCCACACTCTAATTTGAATTCTGAAGCTTTCCCGTTGCCTGGGTAATTCTAACTGCAAAACAATAATTATGACAAATGTATGCATCAGTAGCTTACCAAATCCTCTGTCCATGAGCTTAGCTTGAGGCGATGCTGCAGAAAAGCTGACCCAAATATGCTACATGCAGTTTGCCAATAGGAAATGGCTCACGGTTAAGCGCAAGGCAGGTTTTTGGTGTAAAATCAATTTCTTCAAATCCCAAAAATCTGTTATATTTGTAACAGACAACCTTGTTAGTTTATGTAATTGCCATTAGCCTCTTGTTAGCATTTGTTAGCAATACCAGAGCAAGTCGATGGGGTATGAAACTATGTCAAATTCACATAAAAGTCATTTCAACCTGCTCTAGGGAAACATAAAACGTGTCACTGTCTGTGTGCCAGAGGATTTTTCCCATGAAAGGCCTACCAGACACCGGCTGTTTAGAACAGTAAATGTAAAAACTTCCACAAACTTTTGTATAGGTTGAATCACTACTATCAATCGGTAATAGACAGCAGCAAAATGGATATTCATTTATATAAAAATGTCCCAGATTATTACTTTAATCATACTACGCTCAAGAATATTTGATCTAAAACAACTGCAGAAATAAATCTACAACCTCAGTGTGGACAAGGATGTAATGACCCGTTTCATAATAGCTACAATAACCATGGTGACTCTGAAAAATGACAGACTCTCCTACATCCGCTGCATGAGAGAGAAGGAAGGCTCCAACTCACTGGTGAGGCCAGTATCCAAATCTCAGAGCCACATTCCCTGGGATGTGTTTACTTCGAAATGCCTGCGGGATGCATGTCACCCCAGGAGTGACAATTTGACTTTTGTCACATGCCTGTGGGATGCGGACGGAATAGTAAAGGGCTGTTTTGGCCTGTTTTTTTCTGTCATTTCTTTCTTGTCCCACTCCCTGTCAATCTGTCCTTTCTCTTGAACCAGTCTTCTGAGAAACTTCCCTGGCCAAGAAGATTCCTTGACATGTCCAAGTACAAGTTATCATTAGACAGCCAAGCCTGTTTGGACAGACTGCCCACGCATTGCCAGACAAAGAATAGCCAAGATCCCCTCAGCGCCTTTCTTTTAGGGCTGAAAAGAGGAGAAGTGCAGCTTTACAGTAAGATACATGAAAGCGAGGGAAAAGAGCGGATAACGGGGATGGGACGATCTGCTTATCTCACGATACGAGATATGGGCTTAACGATTCAATACAACCACGAAACGATGTAATAAATAAAACTTCAATGACAACAAAGTACGACTTTTTTAGCGATGGCGTTGGCTTGCTAGAATGTACAGTTACAATTTCCCATTTGGCAGACGCTTTTATCCAAAGCAACGTGCACATGAGATTTTAATACAACACAAGCAAGGATCTAGACTGTAAACAACAATTTTAAAATGTCATTACAAAGTGTAAATAATATAATTTCAATGGAGAGTTTGTGGAATTGTGATGGGCAAACTATCTAATTTGTGATTACTACAGCAGAATAAAATGTAGCTAATATCGCGATTCATTTTTCTGCCCCACGATACGTATTGTCACATTTTTGTACTGCAATATATCGAATTTCAGAATCGCCCCATCGCTAGCAGATTGTAATAATAAAACAAGCTCAATCTCATTAAGCAAGAAAACGGTTCCATCATTACCAACATCCGAGTCTGGTTTTCCCTCATATTCCCTACCTGCAAACCACACCGAGAAAATAATAATCTGTGTTATGAGTACGAGCTGAAGAAAAATAACTTTAACATTCTTCCCTCACGGCAACATGCAGGGGCAAGGAGGGTCAATAGATGGATGGCATGGGGATAGAAATGGACCCAGTTGGCCAGCAGTTAATTGTCCTGACCTTTTCATATACGCTCAGGTTCAGACTGAGCCGGAGCGAGCGGGTACAATCTGCATGGAGGAAAATGTCACTGCCATTAGCCTGACTCAGCAGGGTCTGCAAAGATCCTGTCTGGACATCTCTGTTCCACCCGCACCTTTGTCTCCCACACAATCCACAACTCAGATCTGAAACAAGGAGTGTGTGCATACAAATCCCCATCTATGGTGAAGAGACTTACTAACTATATACTTGGGTTTAGCTTTGCTGGAGTGAGCGCAAAGTAGAGCTGAACAATTAATTGAAAGGAAATCTAAAATCGCAGTATGAACTTCTGCAATTTCCAAATAGCAGAGGCTGCAATTAATTGCTTAAGAGAGAGAGGTGCCCAAAATGGATTTCTGTTTTAGTGCTGCAGGTAATCTTTGGTCCATGAATCAAGTGCAATATTGGTGAAAACTTTTCATCACACTCAAACTCAGTAAATCTTTTTTTAACAAAATCACTTTTAAATAAAAAAAAAACGTATGAGAAGAAAATTTGTGATATGAATCGCAATATTCTTTCAAATAATTGCAATTCAATTTTTTATCAATATCTTTCAGCCCCAGTGCAAAGTAATTCATAGTGTATTTAGCATGACAACAGAGTGTACAATGTTGCTGCACAGGCATGGGAGCAACTTCAGTATGAATTGTTTTGTCTCCATCCATTCAAGTGTGGTTTATTATAGTATGGCTAGATGGTCCTATGATCCTTGTGAATTTTACAGTCTACAAGCTGGAGACAAGGAGGACTCTTCTTTACAACCAACAACAAAGGCTTGGTGCTATTGCCCCGACTTCCAACTCCAACCCAGGATGCCGGAGTTAAAAGGTTGACCTCTGCATGAACTCCAAATAAATAAAAGCACAGCTGTTTACTGCTCATTTAACATCAAAGGGACATACTATCAGAAAACAAGGGAGACGAGAACAGAACTTCAATCAGAGGCATGCAAATAACCTTTGGCAAACCGAATCAACAACAGTGAATTACTGCAGTGCGCTCTCAGCAAGGGAGATACTTTCCTACAGTATGTGCCTCCCAACTGTCATGAGAGCTGTCAATGAGTTATCAGCCTGATGATCATGGGGGCATTTTGAAAGGATCCGTGGTCATGCTTGGTATAACAGACATCAGAAGGGAAGAACGTGTACACACACACACACACACACATACACACACACACAGGCCCTGTATAAACTTTACAAAGAACAGAGTCAACTCTGTTCCACCTGTTGTGTACTTTAGAAACGCCCAGTGGATTAACCTATCTGCTGAAATCAGATAAAAACTCTGTTTCCCGTTCCAAGTCCTCCATCAAAAACGTAAATAAAACTTTTTTTCACTGGGACCCTTACATTAGGACAGCGTCAGGAGATGACCCAACTCCTCGTCCTGCGAGCGCTGCAAACTCACTGGGCTTCAAACAAATACTCAAAAGTATTTTTCTCACCCTGCTTGTGCAAGGGAACACCTCCACCTTTATTTGTATGGGAGCGGATTTAGCCCGAAGGCCTGCAATTACATCATCGTTCAGTTTTGCAGTGCCGCATATCAGGGCCGGCATTACTCAGAGAGCCCTTTGAAGAGTTTGGCCCAGCCCTCTCTCTCTCTCTCTCCCTCTCTCTCTCCTCTTCCCTCCACCCCCCGCCCCCGTCGGCACAGCCTTTGATGTTAGCGCGTGTAGCTGCGCCGAGCGTCGCGGCCTCCCAGGCCTCCCCGCCTCGCCTGATCCTATCTGCTCAGGCGGCACATTCATGTGGTTTACACCCGCAGCACGACTCCCGGCAGCTATTCACCCAGCCTCGTAGGCCCCTCCCTGTTCAGGGTCCAGGGGCTGTGGAGGGAGGCAGCGTGGCCTAAGCTGCCTACGGGGGTCGGGGGGGAAGGACAGGAGGCTTGAGGAGGCTTTATCAAAGCCCATGGCTGTGCTACAGTGCTTATAATGGCACAGAGTGTTGGCAAACGTATTGTATTTGTAGATTTATAAAAAGGAAAAGTTACACCTGACCCACTGGGATTTCAGGAGTTCTGTCGCAGTCGAGTCTAAACATGTGGCGGCGAGGGCCTCGGTTTATAGCGAGGTACTCTTACAACTACAGGAACAGCGACTGATCTGATCCTTGGCTGCAGCTGCGCTTCATGAAATGAGCCATCCTTCAAAACTAGAAGTTCAACTTTGACAGAATATTCTTTTAACAAATATGACAGCAAGCAGAAAATAGAAGACCCTTTGTCCCTGATACCTATACCAACGATGCAGAGACAACACAAAAAGAAAGCCAATTTCTCACTTCAAAGATCTGGGGCGCATCTTTAGCAATAATTCCCGTGGAAGAGGAAGAGGAGGAGGTGGGAAGATACAGTGATATATCTTCACTGTGTACCTAGGGGACACGCGGCACTTTGCCAGGAAAAAAAATGAACCCCAGAGATAACCCAGCCTGTTCTCGTCTGACCAAGCAAGCCCAATCCATCATACCTCTGGCCCCATTGTGTTACAGCCTGGGTCTCTCTCATTACTGGAACAACTACCCACACCAACTTGCCTCCAGAAACCGATCTAGGGTGGGAGGGCGGGTGGGGGGGTGAGGGTGAAGGATAACAGAGGCACTGGGACGGTTGAAGGTGCAGATGAACGTGGGGGTGCAGGAGCTTCCACCCAAATCTGATTTGTCCCCATCTGGCACCCCTGTAAATGACCTTTGCCACGGTTGTGTAGGAATCCATTAAAGGAAACAAAGGGGAGAGAGAAAAATGGCAGGGTTGTGACAGAGGACCTGTCAGTTTATGTGTTAGGAGAAGCCTGGCAACATTAATATGATGCATTAGGCTCAGGATGATCATGTGCACAAAAACAGTAATGGCTTCCCTGAACAACAATAAGCAACCAGACAAATGGAAACGAGGGCTAAAACATGTTAGTATGAATCAATATGACAGGGGGGCAGGATCTCTACTTACATTAACAGCACACATTTAGATAAACAGTGACACGATAAGTTTTTCAGACATATGAGGCTGATAATTATGTAATGATGTACACAAAAGAAAGAACTTTGAACCCCGTGTTCTTGAACTTGGGTGAGTGGGACAGATCTGTGATAAGACCTCTCCTTTCATGAAAGCATTAGCCAACGAGAGTAGCGGCTGCACAGCGAGTGTGTACGAGCGAGGGCGCAGGCATGAAAGTGTACCGCTGTGTGCATGTCCTGCGCAGGAGGAGGAGGAGGAGGAGGAGGAGGAAGAGGCAGACGGAGCGGGTAAAGGGACTCCCAACTCCCCACACAGCTACCTTCCCAGTCTATTGGCAAAAAAAGAATAACAAAAGGGGGCTGGCGTTGTGGCCTTCCACGGTTAGTCAGCACATTCCTGGCCGACAACAAAGCATGCCTCTGCCTGGATGAGCCACTGTGAGCATTGTCATTTCATAACCCTCGCCCCCTTAGCCTTTGTTTTCCAGACCCTCTGTCAGTGGATAAAAATGTGGGCTGGAGGGATGGACTGGGCCTTTCAGTGCTTTTTCATCAAAGGCAGACGGGCACACCAGGGGCTATTCAGAACGTGAAAAACTCACCCTTCTTCATCTTTGACTCCTTACAAATGTGTTTCAAAAATACTGTGAAAATCAGCTTTTTTCCTGTCAAAGTGTACGGTTTAGCACGGGTGCAAATGCTGCATCCCAACATCAGAATGTCATCCATGTATGGCTCTTCACATAGGAAATTACAGCCTCGGGGCAAAGCTGCATAAACATTTCCTCGTCATCAGGGTGTAAAGCGGAGGACAAACACAAGTCCTTCATACAATACAAAGGAGCTCGGACAAATAATCGATAGCAGATCAAGGAGAGAGCAACATGGGGGAATAGGGTTCCCCTGTGAGAGGCCTGCATGCTGAAGAGAGAGAGAGAGAGAGAGAGAGAGAGCAGCAACGAGCGCCAGAGCTGACTGCTAATCTCTCTTGGAGTGGAACATCAAAGAACGACTCAGCCACTCAGCCCAGTGGAAACTAACATAGCTACTGGGGCCACCAGTACCAACATGCACTTGTTCCAGGTGGAGCTGCGCAATGAGTGGGAATGAGAGGCTGAGAGAGAGCGAGAGAGAGAGAGATACACAGGAGAAGACAGAGCAAAGAGCCAGGGGCAGGAGAGTAAAACAAGGGCTGCTGGTTTGTGAGAAAGTGTCGGCCCATTAAAAGAAGTTGGGACAGGTAGTAGGAAACCCAACAGGAAATTGGGTGTTTTAAGAATGCCATATATCTGGATGTTCTTTGCGGGTAAAAAGGTGCTGTGTGACGGGTTACATTTGCATTTTTTTTTTACAGCATGATGAGGTTATGATGAGGTTATGAATCCACTGTTATTTGAGCGATAATGCACCAGTATGTGCTGGTTAAGAAGTGGCAGTTACTACCCCTTGAAGTCATTCACGTGCACTATAGGACATGACAAATTTTGTCTGCATGAAAGGAGCAGACTGGAGGGGGGTTGGTGTGTGTGTGTGTGTGGGGAGGGGAGGGGAGAGGGGGGGGGGGGGGTGTTAAGCAAGAGAGAGAAAAACAGTTTAGTCTGTTCTATTCCGAAAAGGGGAGAAACGCAGCCTCAAATTACTTTGGCTGGGACATGAAAGTCAAGCGGGGTGGCGGTTAAGAGACGATAGCACTTAAAATACAGCTGCGACCGCGAAGCCAATAAATGGAAAAAAGTAGGGAGCAGCACTTTTAACCTTTTAAACCAGCGTTTGTGTACTGCTACTGTTGCTTTGGCGCTGGGAGTGGCCCGGTCCCTGGTACCTCCCGTCTGGGACCGGCCCATTATGGCCTCTTGGGGTTTCCAGCCTGTGGTGAGAAAGCGCGCTGGATCCCTCAACCACTAAAGCTCTCATTATAGTCTAAATGCAGCGCGACACAACTCCTGCCAGCTCCAAGGTAGGCGCTCCAGTATTTAAGCTCATCGTTGTCTTAGCTCAAAACCACCACTTTTCCCCTACACTTCCAGACAGGAAAAAAAACTGAGCCACTAAGCAAGTCTCCCGAACTGCAGTTACTGGGATTTCATGCGTGTGGACGTGAAGTTCAAAGGCGACAGGGCTTGTGGGTGTCGGGAACGGGCTTGGCAAACTCTCGCCTCTTCTTCCTGACACTGGATTCGGAGGATGCTCTGTGTCCCTCCTAAGAGGAAGTAGGCAAAAGCCACACTATTCCCTCTGGTTCTGGCCGGCGACGCCATGAGTTCCATCTGGTCCTCTCGGTGCCCCTGCCACGTCCCTGCCTCGGCTCCTCGCTCACATGCTGACAGCACGGCCCCGCTGGAAATCAGAGGCAGATGTGTGCTCGTGCGACCCAACGCGGCGCATCTCATCTCATCTCATCTCATCTCATCTCGCTACAGGAAAGACGATTTGGCGTCGGAGAGACAATAGAGAATGATGAGCAGCAGATGTGGTCGCCTCCGCATCAGACGCGCTCTAATCAGGAGGAACTGTGTGCGCACTGTCAACAATGATGTGAATGTGAAATATGTGGTGACTCGCGTTCTGACTGAAGGTAATAACTGTGCGTCCCGCGTTCCAGAAATACGATTATCAGTGCATCTAGAGGCGGCAGCTCTTCAGTCCGTAAATATCAGCTGGCACTGTGAACCCAAGCCGGTCCAGGCCTCCCATCGCTACACCTGGGTGACTCCATCGTGCCTCCATGGCGCTGCCTTATAGACTTCATCCATGTCGAAACAGCCGCCGCGACTCTGAAACGCTGCATTTGTTTACAACCAGGTTCTGAATTATACGTTAGTACACATGGCATCACAAGGTGGAGCCTGACAATTATCAAGCCATCACCATGGAGCTGCGATGTTTGGGAAGGCGTGGCGAGACTATCATCATAACTTCTAAGCTATGTAATATGACAAGTCAAAGCAATGAGTGGGTCTAGTGAGTGGAGTGCTGTAAATCAGTGGTTGTTAACTCCTCGGGGCGTGGAGTACTGCTGGTTTTCTATTTCACCAGGTAGTTTTCATTCTAGCTGTCAAATCAGGGACTATTTAGACCTGGGACAAGAGGTGAATGCAATTAACTACCTGGCAGAATAGAAAACCAGCGGTACTCTGGGCCCCGAGGCCCGGAGTTAACCACTGCTGTAAATACACTCTTAAAACCGTCTTAGGGAATTGCCTGTTGATCCCCACATGGTCTCATTCCGTGACAGAATGATTTAAGGAGACATTGATTACTTTGCTATTATGGAGTCAAATTGGAGCAATCAGGGAACTGGCTTGGGAAGCCTGGGGTTTGGCATCGTGGCCAGATCCCAGTCGTCACGCTTCCCTCCTTAGAGCAGAGCAAGTAGCAAAGTGACTTAATTTATTATTTTTGGCCCCGGCAGCGCGTGCCACTTTTCGCACTCTTCAGGCGGGGCTGAGCGGGTGTTAGCTTTAGGGAATTAGCAAAGGAGAGTTGGGAGTGTATGAGCGGTGATGGTGGTTACCTCTTTGCTCAGGAACTCTGCCAAGCCCCCCCCCTTCTCCTCCCTGTATTTCAGCTCCTACCTGCTGAGGTCTGGCCACTACTGTACACAAGGGGTAACGCAAACCCCTCAGGGTCCTGTTCAAACAGCAGGAAGAGGCCTACAAGCCCCCATAAACCTCAGGCAGGCCAAATCAAGCGCTCCATTCACTTAACAAGAGGAGGCTCAAAGCTCGAACCCAGGCATCAAACAGTAGAGAAGTGCAATGGTTGCAGACGGCGCTGCGGAGAACCTTCGTATTTCTGTTCAAATCAACTCCAATGTAATTCCATCTCCGTTACAACACCGCAGTAACTTCCCAACACGTTAGCGCAATGTTATTTCACAAGTGCAGAAATTGCGAGTGGGGGATTTGTAACCAGTTTTAAATTATACTCTTCAGGCTGTATGGTTGTCATTCTTGCTCATTTTCAACTTTCATAAATCTTCGGTAAAAGACATAGGAAACTCAAGACAGTGTGCTGCGCTGGACAAACTGCCCCTCATTATAGCTTGACAAAATATAAGCTGCCTCTAAGTGGTCAGAAGCTATGTTAGCAAAGAAAGCAAACCTAAATAGATGTGGTTTTCAATGTAAAGCTGAGGTCCGACATTTCTGTGTGGTTTCCGAGTGGCGCCAAATGGCCATAGCTATGTATAAACAGCGGCCATTTTTGTGCTGAGTATCCCCTCCTTTGATCCTCACGTATCATCTTCCGGCTTTCAAAATAATAATTGTCTGCGCTTTAAGGAAAACAAAAACACATACATCCACTGAAAAGAGTTTGTTGTCGTGTAGCTATTATCCTTCAAGCCTTCATCCTTTCAGGGGAGGGAGGGAGGGAGGGAGCGGCTGTGTACATTCAGTGTCAATGCATCTTAACAGGGCAAAGACAGGAGGACAAATATGCAAATGACTCGCCGTCTTAATTCACTGAATATGATGGTTTGTGGAGGTAAACCGCTTGAAATTCTATGACACACTTGAGGTTTCTTGTGACGTGTGCTGGTGTGTTAGCCGCCACCGAAGACTTGAACCAACATGGTGAATTTGATTAGACTCAAATGTGTATTCACAGCATTTCAAAACAACCCCCTCCCCCCCCCCCACTCCACACACACACACACACACACACACACACACTCCCCAGGCTGCATTGTAACATGTCCCCCCACCGCTGACCATTGATCTCATGCAGCTTAACAGTTTCTTCAGATTGGGGCCACACTTCAGCAGCTATTGGCTTGCATAAAAGATAAAAACTCGCCCTTGATAGTTCTCTGCTGTGGCTTTGAAGGCTTTCTTCACACTGTACATGCTTGCCATGACAACTCAACTTTCCTTGTGACGCCAGACGATAAGAGTGATAGAAATTTCTGACAAGGTTTCTCACAAGTTCTCACTCAATGTTGCGCTCAACATTGGGAAAAAAAGCTTTATACTGAAGTCGCTTCCGGTCAGCTCATCTTCAGCCAAATGCACTTGACAGGTCAGGAAATAATAGGTGGAACACATGACTAGTTCCTACAGCACAGGTCTTTTTATGTACAGTTTGACGTCTTCAAAATAGTTACATGTATAAATGATGCACCTTCAAAAGGATGAACATTGGGCACTGAAAAATGCTTTCTATTGAAGTGGCCTTCAACCAATCACAAAGTTGGATTGTTGGTCCAATAATCACCAAATTCAGCCAAATGCACTTGGCATGTTACAGCTTAGGAAAGAGCCCTGCTAGTCGTCTGATACTAGTTCCTACAGCAAACTCCTTATGTAGGCTATAGCTTAAAGCCTTAAGCCTTAGTCTAAATAAAATCATAGTTTGAAAGGATGGACATTGGAAAAAATCATTTACATTTAAAGAGCCAGATTCATTGGTCCAGCCATCACCAACTTCTGCCAAATGCACTTGACATGTTAAGGAAATAAAGGATGAAACATAGAAGCCTGATACATGACTAGTTTCTACAGCAGACTCTTTAACACCTTAAACATAGTTGGAAGTGAGTCTAAACAAAACACTGGGCATTGAAAACTTGGCTTCCAGTCCATCATAAACTTGGATGGTTGGTCCAACCATCACAAAGTTCAGCCAAATGCACTTGACATTTTGGAGGTCAGGAAATAAAAGATGGAACTAAAAGCCTGATATATGACTACTTTCTATGACGCATTCCTTTATATGTGTAGTTTAAAGCTTTGAAATAGTTACAAGTGAGTCCAGACAAAAATGATCCAACTTCAAAGGAAATGTAGCTGATGACGGCTACATAGTAACAGGCTACAGCGCGGCGGGACATGTGGGTTGGTTTACACGTTGGTAAGGTTCAGGTTACACCGAAAACAAAAGTATCCAACTGATAAAACAAATACTTCCCAATTAAAGTGAGTGTTTGACGGAACCGCGTAGCTGAAACTGATAAAACCAGCGAAACTAAGAGCAAATCGGGAGCTATAGCCTCGTAGCCTGCTGGGATCTTGTGTAATGCGAACAGCCTGTTAGGGAAAAGTTTACTAACTTTTTTTTGGATGAAGTGAAGGCTTTGTAACTTTTCGGGGAAGCCGTTTCGGAATGCATGAGTGTCAGGGTGAGAAGAAGTTTGTGACAAGCTCCGAAGTGAGCCCGAGACATCAACAAAATAACCTGCAAGAGCATGTTTTCCCTGTGAATGAATTCCACAAGATAGGAGCCATCTTGTGACCGCATATGCTTGCAAGCTTAGTACCATCCTCACACAGCACACACACACACACACACACTTACACACACATATATACACACACACTACATACAAATCTTGTCAACCCTCCAACCCCTTTGGAAAAAGTTTTGAGAAGGGCAGCTTGGTAAAATTAAAGCCCCAGTCCCGTAACGTTGCTCGGGACTACGGCTTGTCATCCCCCCGTAAGAAAAGGTAGTTTACACATACTTGAACGATCTCCCCCTCCGCGCTGATAGTGGCTCCTGCTTTAGAGAACCGTCCTTGCAAGCCAGTCGTATAAGTAGTATAATCTCCATTTGGACTGGACTCAAACAGAACCACTTCCACAAAGGCAGTATCCTTGGCGAAAACGGTACCCAGAGAAGCGGTGACCACCAAGATCACCAGGACCACCGAGTCGGCTACACGATCTAAGCCTCTCCTTGGTAAAATCATCATCTTGCCGGCTGGATCTGCGCCGATCGGGACATAATTTCATACGGATTAATTAATTGGGTGTTGGTAAATGAAATCGGATCTGTGCGCGCAATGGGCGATGCGTCAAAAGAGCGTAAAAAGAGTCGGAATTGTGCAATAAAAGCTGCGCCCGGACTGAAGCGTGTTTATTTCACCACTGCAAGCCTTGTCAATTACATTGCCTGCAAACGCTCCCTCTCCCTCCCTCGCTCTCTCTCTCCCTCTCTCTCTCTCTTTCTTTCTCACCCCCCTCCTCCTCCTCCTCCTCTACAAAGCGGATCTCCTTTGATCTCCAAACACGTGATTTTTTTTTTTTTTTTTTTTTTTAGATTTTTTTTCCCTCTCTCCCAAAAGGGTTATATCCCCACCCACCAATCTTTCTGACCCTCTCCTTTGCACTCCCCACTCTGAAGTGCCAGCACTCGGTTAAGGAGGCACGACGCGCTCATTGAATAGCAACAGCCGACTCATGTTTAAAAAATCCGAAAGTCGCATGTTTCCATTTGGGTTCATTTAGTTTTATTGGGTTGTTTATCTCGCAGTCGCCACATTTAAAACCCACTTTCCCAACGCCGGGCTGACTTGTGAATTCTTTTCCCAACTCGTTTTCAACTCTCGTACCACCTTAAAATAAACATTACCCTCTTCAGGACGCTTCATTATTTAACCGGGCTAATTTTTCAATCTGATTCAGATATGTTTACCTCCAGGTTACGATGTCGTAAACAGTTTGCTTGAGCTTGCAACATCTCAGCTTGACAGAGAGAGAGAAAAGTTGGGTTTTATTAGGAGTTTTTTGTCATGACAGCAAATAACTTCAGTATCCCAAAGGAGAAAGCAATATAATATTTCTATAATATTCCTATAGGGACGTGCAGTGTCCCTATGGTACTCAATAGTGACTTTATAGTGACATTATGGCAATTTATGATGCTTTTAATTCCTTTGGTATCACTATAATATTCCTATAATATTCTCTTTATATTCCTTTGGGGAATTTTGCAGTTATATTTAAGAAGCATCCTTCTAAATGGAGTAGGCCTACTTATTTTTTTTCATAAGAGATTTTTCCTTTTTGATCTTCTTCAATTCTCTTTCAAGAGGCATTCTGGCTATGAGTAGTTGTATTGCGCATTAATTAAAGGCAATATATTCTCTCAAGTATAATTGCGCACCAGTCTTTAGACTACCAATCTCCAATTAACTTTTGTCTTTGATCTTTAAAGCAGTTGTCCTCTTTGAGACAGGCTTGACAAGCTAATCATAGATCATTTGGGGCGTTTTACAAACGCTGCCGCTAAATGTTTAGACGTAATTTGACATAATTTCATCTGCAGAAAGTCGTAAAAGGAGCGTTTTGAATGGTCCACTGCAAATCAGACTGTTGAAATGGAAAATCACCAGGAAAAACATGCAAATGAAGTTGTAAAAGAAAGCACTTTTTGGTTAATTCACCATACATTTATTGATAAATATGTAACATTTTTCATCATGTGTTCTTTAAATACTGAAGCCTGCTGTGGTATTATGGCCTACATGCCTCTTATAAACAGAGATAATTGTTGATGCAGCTCTTCACCACAGCAGAAAACAATTATCTCTCTGTGAAGAATACAAGAGTCTATTGGGAAAACTGCCATACTGACCAGTTCCTGAATGCATCTTCTGCCCAGTCCCTTTTCTCCAGTGTGTGTGTGAGTCTGCAGACACCCTGACAGCGCCTGGAGTCCCAATAGCACTGTGTCTTTGGATTGCAAGGAACATGGGAAGAATAGACAAAGACAATATCTTTTCATTCCTGCAAAAGAAGGATTTGAATCTGTGTGTGACTCAGAAAAGTGCCCATAGTACCATGCAAATGATGACTGTACTCGCATTGTATTGCACTGAATGGAAGCAACTATACGTTGCCATGTTATGTGACAGTATAACATCCAGTACATCCTGGATGTTATACTGTTAAACTGATGAAACTGGATTTTGTAATATTTACAAATAATATATGAAATTGAATGATACCACTTTGGAAAGGCCTGTTTTCAATCGTTCTTGGTCAAATGTGAAAGCACCAAATTGGCCTCTTGTGAAGAAAACACAGTGGTGTTTTTAAGCTCCCAAATGAAGGGTGAGCTCTCCACAGTGATAGATGTCCAAAGCCCAGAAAACAAGGTCTCATCTTGCTGTCAGCTGTGTGGCAGTGTGATTATGAAAACCAACTGTGAGGCCTTTTTAGGTCAAGAATGCAGCCGCCTTTGGAAGAAAGCATGATGGTCAACATGTGTTCGGACTCAAAAGCGGGGGGGAAAACAATTCAAAGGAGTTTAGCAGAAACTTAAGAAGTTCTTCAGCGCCTCCAGCATGACAATAATTTACAGATCGCATTGGACGTCATTCTGTTTTATGAATCCTGATCCACACCACATGTGCTCGCTGTCTTCTAACACTCACTCTCTCTCTTTCTCTCTGTCACGCACACACACACACACATACACACACACACACAGTGGAAATACATATACATGCATCATGATTTTGAATGAATACCTAAGACATGAGAATCAAATAGGAATCAATGAATGCCTGAGAAAATACAAATCAGTTGGCTCATTAAAGGAACAATATGCCAAATCACACATGACAGTGATGCCTGGAAGCATAACGATGCACTGACATGAGATACGTGCTATCAATTTACTAATGGACAATGCCATGTATTATGTCAACAAGTCAACTGTGGTCCAATTACTCATAGGGGCAACTGTTCTTCTTCTATGGCAAGCCTGCCCTCTGCTGGCTGCTGGAAGTTTTCATGCCCACAGACAAATGTTTGGGAAAAGACACATATAGCTGTAATTTTGGTGTTTACTTTCCAGATCACTTAAATGTAGAATGAGTTTAATGACACTTTAGCCCTTTAAAGCTGTTGCAAACCCCATTGTATGATATCGAAAATAAGCATTATTTTCCTCCCTTTCCGACAAACGTATTAATTTCCCCCCTGATACGTGGTTTTCGTTCGACAGCAGCTGTGGATCTTCTGCCAACGCTCCGGTCTCTCTCCACGCCAGCGTATAAACTCACCCCACCCTGAGAAGAATCAGCTGTCCGCTTGTTTAGGCTGGGGAGAGTGCTGAGGATGAGAATGACTCTGAGGGACGATGGCTGTCTTGGCTGTGTGCATTTCTGTGCCATCCTTCCCAGTTTTCTTGAGTGGGATTCATAGGCTAAATTAAGATGTTTCATGTGATTTTTAAAAAAAGTGGTACGGCTCTTTCTACCTCTCTTTCTCTCACACATTCTCTCTTCTGCCCCATGTGTTCTGCCTGTGATTTGAAATAAAGTGTCCTAAAAAGCCCTAGAGACTGGGAGGTTTACTATCAGAGATATAGTGGAATAAACCCAGCTAACTCAGTTTAACCACTTTTTTATTTGCAGAATAGAGTTTACCAACCTTTTGACAGGGATATAAATCTTTATGAGGTACATTTATGCTAAATATCATAGTATTTACTCATCTAAGTTATGAGGATAGGGTGTTCTACGAGGGATACATGCATAAATCAGTGCTTTTCTGAAAATAAAACAGATTTTTGTTCATGTTGGTGGATGTTTGCCTTAATGATCATCAGCTGGAGGTCACAGCCTTTTTATTTACCATTTGCTCTAATGTGTCCTTGATGCTGTTGATGTTATTTGTCTTGCTGTTTCCTTATGTGTGTCCGTCCGGCTTAAGACTGTGCTACTTTACTGTCTGTGAACATTAGTGTTTTTATTTTTATTTGTTGCCTCCTGCAAACTGCTAAGCTTCTTGTCTTGTGTTTCCCTATTTGTTTTCCCCCCTAATTCCTCATCAAGAGGCATTTTGCCAGGCCGTCATTGTAAATAAGAATTTGCTCTTAATTAACTTGCCTGGTTGAACAAAGGTTAAATAAATAAAATATAATTTACCACTACATCACTGGTTACTATTAATACCAAAAGGAGACATTTTGAATGTGTGTGCTCCGTCCATCAGCGCAGCACTGTGCGCACCGAGCGCGCTCCCAGCCTCTGTGAATTGTCCCTTTGTTGGCATGGTGCTGACGTTATGTTTTAATGAAGAAAGGAGACGATGAGGAAGGGGAGCGTTTACATTCATGGCTCCCAGAAGAGCGCATCACTGCAGCGTATTATTACATAAAGCAATTAGGGGGCCCCACAGCCCCCAGATTATGGGAGATGCTTTCCCCATGATGACACAATATGGTGATGACTATTGACTCCAGCAGGCCCAGCCTGCTCAGAGTATGTTGCATGTTTGTAATGATGTCACTGCAAATCCCAGTGGGAGGCTCTCATGAAATGTTCTGCATTGAATTATATGTTGAGCGTACAGAGTGGAACATACCAGCAGTGCTATAGTGAGGGAGGGATGGTCAGTGGAGGGTTTCACCCTTTACAATAGTGATAATACATTTTATGTATGTAGCACTTTTCCACACAGCTGTGACAAAGCACTTTACCAAACAAATAAGATAAAATTAATAAATACAATAAAAGAGTACATTAAAAAAGGAATACAAATGAAAAAGGAGACATACAAAATTACAACAGGGATAAAACAGGACATAAAAATGGAACAATATAAAAAGGCTCCTGTGCAAGTGTGCAAGTGTGTGATGTACGATGCAAAGTATCCTGTAGCTAAGTGAATAGGCATTACCAGTCTTTAGGAGTGTTTTAACAACATTGTGCTACTAAATTTTGTAAATTCTGTTAATAATTGCAGCTAACATTTGTCATACACTAACGTTTGTCATACTAAAATGTACATTTTTCATGATAAAAATATAGAATGAAGTCTAAGGTTCACAGACAGTTGCCTAGAATTTCAAAGATACTGCAGCCATTCATTTAGCATGAACTGTAGCTAAATTTTGACAATGTTTGTACAGGTATTACTAGAAAAACAAAGTCTACGCTCCAATTTCATCTGATTATTAGATGATAATGAGGCCAAACAGCCATCTGACCATCACAGAGATGTGTGTTGCTCTGCTTGCTGCACACATCTTATATATGACTACTTTTAAAGCAGTTTTATCTGATCAACCTATTCTATTTATGATAGTTTCACTCTCATTTTGATGTTAAATTAGGATTATGTTGGTGCAACTATAATCTAGAGGTCAGTAGCTACTTTACAATGGACAAACGATAGCATTAATCACTTTGTTTTCAAGTATTCTCCAATTTTCAAATAGCTCATAACTAAATATTGCAGGCTTTGAAGTTCTAACTATTCAGGGGCCGGGCCCTTTCCTGGTCGGACCGCCCCTCGGATCTGGCTTGAGGGTGAAAGTCGACTTTGAAGTGCAGAACAGACCAGGGGGAGGTATTTCAATAGGCCTCGAGTTCAGTCGAGGAGTAAAGTTGCAGCCGTAAGGGGGGAGGGAGAAAATGAGAGAGAGAATGAGAGAGGAAAAGGAGAGAGAGCGAGAGAGAGAGTCTTTTGAAATGAGGCACCTGTACGTTTGAGGCTTGCAAGAACAGGTATGTTCCCAGGGGTTAGGGGCTTTGGAGAATTCAAAGTCATTTCAGTCAGCTCCAACGCTCATAATCTTTTCTGAGAACTGAGGAGGAAAGGGGGATATGATGTTGATACACTCACACAGGCATGAACACGTTCTCAAAGGACTGGATGGATGGATGGATGGAATCTACACACACATACACACACACACACACACACACACACACACACACACACACACACACACACACACACACACACACACAGCAGCAGCAGCAGCAAGACAAACAAGTAAGAAAACAAAAAGTGGTGCTTTGGACAAATGAGGCGGGCCACATTGGTCCCAGTGCTACTTGTCAAAATAGAAATCTCATCCAGCAATGAGGCCCGAACATTTTTGCTACCCACTGGGCTGTGAGCAGAGCAGAGGGGATATTTAGGTCATCTTAGATCTAAAAAAAAAAAACCTTTGCCAACTCAAAATAGCCAAAAAAAACGAGGAAAAAAAGGCAGTAGCTGATTTCCTCATCAAGGATCAAAGAGTGAAATTGTGAATGATGTTTGACAGGTGGGGACATGTTGGGAAAGTGGATGAGGAAACAAGACTGGGAACAAGAGAGAGGTGAAGATCCCTCAGGAAGTGTGTGTATGTGTGTGTCTTGTTTGTATTTGTGCTTAACACCTTCTCCCACTTTACAAATCTCAAACTGCACTAGGCAAGATTTTTATGGAAAAATCTACCCGACCTATCAGTGTGAGTTTGTATCAAAAAGTGGGGCTGCAACAGAGAATTGACACACTGTAGATTTGCCCTGTTTGCCCAAATTAATTTCTGGTGTTGAGTATAATCACTGGCGGGAAATCTTGACAAAGTCACAAATTGAAACTGAAGAGTGAAATTCAAAACTTTCTCCTAAACAGTGAGCAAGCTGGACTCACTAACGATGGACGAAACTGCTACAAAAACATTTGTTTTCACCACCTCCACCCTCACCAGCCACTAAGGAGAAGAAATTTAGGTCCAAGGAGTGTGAAGTTAACTGACACCAAGTTACATGATTTCTGGGTAATGAAGTCCTTCAAACTTTAAAAAAAAAAGTATCTTTATCTTGTGGCCACCTGGGGCCGCCAAAGTGGGAAGTTGCCTTGTGCAGCTTTGATGTTCTCCCTCCCTCTTTCACACTCATCGATTGTTCTCTGTCTTTATTTTGCTCTTTCTCTCTCTCTCTCTGTCACTCTTTCTCATCTTCATTCATCCTCCCTCTCCCTCTCCCTCTCTCCAACTCCCCTTCGCTCTCTTTGATGGTCCACACCATACACCCAAGCCTCCCATACTGTAACGCCTCTATTGTTTTTGACTGCAGGCACCGATCATCACTCTGAGGAGGAAAACAGTGCGTCAGAGCAGAGAGGCCGGCAAACCAACCGGCCCACAAAATCACAAACAACGGGTCTAAAATCAAAAGCTGGTCTGCATATCACTCAACTGTCTTCTGGCTTTTCTCAATGAGAGCAGCGTGGCTTTGCGTGAGAGGACATGCTGACATAGTATAACCCCCTTTGCCACATGTGCCACCCAGTGGTTGGCACGGCAGTGGGGGGGGGGGGGGGGGTTCAGATGGATGACTGGGAAACTGGTCTGGGAGAGAAACATGGTTCAGTGTGACTGAAAACAGATCGTCCTTCCTGGGCCTCTTTGAGGTCCGAGACTTATTTTGTTTTCTGCTGACTTTGTGGTGATGCACACATGCTCACAGGCACAAACTGCAAACTCATGTCTGCAGACACACGCGCACACACACACACACACACACACTCTCTGGCTGTAGTGACGCCAGCGTTTGATCCAGTGGAAGAAGACATCAAAGGGACTTCAGTTCAAACTAGTAGCCCGTAGACACTAATTCAATTTCCCTCGAGAATCAGATCTTCGCACAAAGCAGTATCTGATGGATCTATTATTTTAACGATTTGGAACTGGGATCAGGCCCAAAATATTCAAATACTGCCAGACAAAAACTATTTTGCTGTTTGATGCCCTAGAACACTAATATATATGATATTGTTAAGAGCAATTATGTGCAGCACAAAAAATATAGCGTGCTTCTCATATAGCCAATTTGCCACCAAGGTACACAATTGCGAGACACTTTTGTCCAATATTAGACATAATTTAACTAGTTCAAGGGTCTCCTGTACTCTGCTAACTCCACAATAGGTTGGTGTGTGTGCATATTTGCCAACACCGAGTTGTGAAAATAAGGGACATTTTACCTACTGAAAAGTTTAAAAAGTCTAATTAATGCTGAACCCCTAAATAAGGAAGACTCCCAAGAAAGAAGGGAGTGTAGGAAACTATGCATGTGTAGTTTGCCTTGCACCAGAAACGTTTTTCAGAAACAACAGAATGGGCCAACTTTTAAGGGTAAAGCAGAATAGCAAAGATATTATGACCATCCATTTAATATCCAGTCATTATTGAATTCAGTTTGAATTCACCGCTCAATCTTTTTACAAAGTTAATTATATCGCTTGCTTGCCCTTCAACCCATGATGGTTGGTGCGGTGCTGTTTCTAAAGTGCTTATCCGGTTGTTTCAAGCCACCAGGGTCAGCTGCCTCATGACTCTGACTGTTGGAATAATGCATTTTCTGAACTACTGAGGGGGCGTTTCAAGTCGGACTGGCCACTATGTTGAAAGTGTTGGTGAAATTACTGGGTGAGATGTGATAAACCTAAGTGAAGGTGCAGTGTCAGTTACTGCTACTCAGTTTAGAAGCATAAGGGATATTTACAGGGATTTAATACTGCGTATTAGTAAAGGAACATGAGCTTCCTACTTAAGTATATTGTCAAACTTTAATACCACATGCAGATCTGGGATGACAGCAGCTTAACTTGTTGGACACAGAAAAGACATTCTACAGTTGTCCAGTGTGAGGCAGCATTGAGATGCTAGTAATGCAGCATTTTCCCACTAGTTTGAATGTGACCGTCCATTGACTTTAAAGTTTTCTATGAATTTGACTATGTTATTCCTGTGATCCAGGAGTCCAAAGTATTTGTGAATATAAACAACTCTTTCCCGGTGCTAGAAACCAGACAACCAAGACTCTAGTCTGTGTTGTCACACCTACATAACTATACACTCCTACATAACTATACACATTTTATTAAATAACACTTGACAGACAAGAGAGTGGAGTACACCAGAGAATCATAAGTGTTTTCACTGAATACTTTTTTCTATTCATTTTGAAAGTTTGTCTGAAATAAACATCAATTCAAACCAATGAGGGATTGTTTTAGTGTAATCCGCTATTAGAGGCACCAGAGGGCAGTAGGAGACATAACTTCTGCGTGGGTAGTGCATGCTGGACTTTAAAGGATCAGTGGGAGACCGGGTGGAAGAAGAAGTCAGATTACCGTTAAATCGTGTCTTAAAACACTCTTACTTTAATACCCAACTCTGCAGCACACATATCTGTTTGCCATTCAAAAGAGGAAGAGATTATGACCGTTACAGTATGAAGAAAGATGCAGGTCATGTTGAATGGGAGATAAAAGTGGGTTTCAACATTTTGGGGCTGGACATCTTCCCTCTTGCGACTGTGTTGCATCAGATCAACGTTGCATCAGAGCAGAGATCTGATGATGTGTCCACGTGGGGATTTGAAGGCCAAATATGATGCCTTCCTTCATTGTTTTTATGAACGCACATATTGATTGAATGCTGAATGTGTATTTGCAGAGTGATATAGTCGTATTGCCTGTTGTATATTTTGCTCTGCCCCTTTGCACTGTGTGTCAGGTCGTCTTGTAACTGCACCATGTGTGTCAGTGTGTGCCGTGCTAAGATCAGCATGCCTCTTCTCCAATACTGCCAAGTCAAATTCCTGTACTTGACAGATAAAGTGAGTTCTGAATTTGGATTTTGCAGTGTGTTTTAGTCCTGTGTACGTGCATGTGTATGTAGAATATAGGAGAAACATTACATATTCTGTATTGTGTTGGCAATTTTCAAATCCACGTTCAAATACGTTCTGCAGACACAGTGTCGGTCCGGTGAATGAAACCATTACTGTGCCTTTGCTTTAAACTAGTGTCATATTGTTCTTAAAGTGAGCAGCAGTCCGTAGCCCTGCATCAACACACACAGTATTTGGGTTAAGACCACATATTCAAAGGTTTAGTGACCTTCAAATCCACCACGACAGCATCAGCAGGTTATTATGGGCTGCCTACAGGATCTTGCCCTCCTGTATCTGAACATTACGGCGCTGCCGCTGGCAAACGATGTTGTTGTTGTTGTTTTGGAGGCAGACAGCACAGTGAGAGCAGAGCAAACAAAAAGAGCGCTACATCAGCTCTCTGTACTAACAAAGCGTGGCTTATCTGGGCTGACAAAGTGCTTGCAGAGACCCCAAGACAATTACGGAGAGCACTGACAATAAGCACTGTTCCACCGGTTGGATTTAGGTCAATTTACACAGCAAGATGTATTTGGCTCGGTTGTCTACCTTTTTTCCCATGGTGGCTCTCAATTAACGGCAGAATTGTCATTTTGTGCAGAAACTATATGACAGATGCTAAGGGCTTTGTTGGTAATTTGATTACATTTGGAACAGAGGATTCATCAACAGCATGTGACGCAGCAAGTCAAAGTGCGGGTTTCTGATCTGAGAGCCACTGCTGTCCGCCTTCTGTATTACTCCCTGCTTCTGAGATATGAAATATCGACTCTATCGCATTAAAAACATGACGGTTCAGCCATCAGATTCATCGATTCACTGGATCTGATGATGGCCGAAATGCCATGTTTTTAATGCAGTAGAGTCTATATTTTTCTACTGTGCCTAACTTTCTTGTTCTCTTTACTCTCTGCTTCAACGGAGAAACTATATGCAAAGTGGTGGACGCCTTATCTCTAGCATTGGCTGGGGCGCGCACACACACACCTACACACACACACACACACAGACACATATGCAGATATGCACACATACACAAAGAGAGAGATAAAGAGCCAACTGATCTTAGAGCTATGAAAGAGCTGAATGAGTTCCTGCAGCATTATGCCTTCTTCAGCATCACTCAGGATAAAGCTCATTGCATTCACATTGACTGTGCTGCAAACACAGCTGCAAACCTCACTCTTGCCACTCACTTACTGGCTTTCTTACTTACACAACTCTGGAACACAAAGTGGTTTCAAATTTAAAAACAGGTGACTTGACATCTAAAAAGACCAGAGAAGAAACAGGTAGAGGAAAAATGAGAGTTACACCAATGAAAGACAGACAGGAGAGAGCGTGATATGCAGAGACTGAAATAAAGAAACAGTAATGGAGAAGCGGCAGAAAAACAAGAGGACAAGAGAAAGAAAACGTGAGAAAGGGGAACCAGAGAGTATGAGATAGAGGTGGAGGGTGTGGGAAGGCTCCAGGCCGAGCAAACACCCCAGTGGATCATGGGTAGAGAGTGTGATGTGTGATGGGGAGGAGGTAGGCAAACACACCGACCCGCGGCCTCCTGCAGCTGGCCGCTGTCCCAGGGTGTGACCCCGCTCACCCCTATTGTCCAGCCCAGCTCTGGCCCTATAACACTAACGGTTACGCCGGTACCCGCCCTGGTATTCACACACGGGCGTCACTGTTTACCCTCCGTATCTCCTGCATGTCATGCCTTCACTGCAGGGACCAGGCCTTTCCTAGAACACAACATGCGTGTGTCAACAGCGGCCTCTCTTGCTGAGGTGACAAGGCCTCCAGTGGGCTACAATTACACACACACCAATGTTTTGTTCTTAATTTAATCATGAGGGGTCCTGTCAACACCTTAATCTAATTATATTGCTTCAATCAAGGTCATACTTAGAGTATTAATACTGTGGCTAAGAGAGTGCAGAATAGGGTTTGACCAATATTGTTTTTTAAAAGCCGATACTGATATTTTTGTATTGAATCTGCCGATAGCTGGTACCGATATTCATGTGTCATCTGTAATTTTGACTTTTTTTTTTTTTTTTTTCAATATTTCAGAATTTTATTCTTGTCAGGATGGAAAAGTCTCTGAAACAGCAATTAGACCATGTGACACCAAAACTCTCCATTGCTTCCAATACCGGGATACATTACTGCCTTTAAATGAAGAAAAAAAACTTTATTGAACAATTTATTCAGTGAATAAATAAATGTGCAAAGAAAATGTATTTAAAAAATGTAGGTGTTACAAACTGGTTTTATGTAGCTGTGATCAGGGAGGAAGGAACTTTCATCATATCTGTATTGAACCACATGACTGGACATGAAACACATACTCATAATAAGTTTGTCCATCAGTTTTCTCTTAGCCAACACACCATGAGTTTATCATTTTTGCAGCTAGTTCTCTCTTTGTTGACATTCAGCCCTCATGCCTTGAGTCTCACTGGACGCAAAGAAAGAAAGTTGCAAGAAAGTTAACAGGAGAGCAACATAAATCTCATGCAAGAAATATAAAGTTTATGACAGAAGGGAAATTAATGATTGATCGCTCGAAACCTGGGGGAGGAGGCACGTGACTGGATTCATTCAACATTAACAGAATACATAAATACATAATACATAAATACATAAAACTTCTTATATGTGTAAGTACTTTGGGTGAATTATTCTCACAAACAAAATAAGATTAATACTGTCTATCATGACTTTTACTTTGTCTGTTTCTGAGTTTTGTTTCAATATTTTTACTTAACCTTAACCTTTATTTAACTAAACCAGGTTAGATCTCCTTTTCAAAGGAGACCCGACCAAGAAAAGCAGCATCAGGACAAGCATAAAAGTTGCAGAACAACAACAAACAACGTTGTACAGAAGTCAGAATACAGTCCAACTCATATAAAGGAAGGAGCAATGTGGAACAATGCATAAAAACAAAATAAAAGTCAAAAAAGAGAACAACCCCCACTTCACATTCAACATGGCTGTATCAGTGAGCTTCCACATGGTGCAATTTTAACCTGGAAAACTGGGTTGAACCTTACATCACAGCTATGTCACCATCTGGAAGAAATAAGAGTGTGAGACGGTGAAATACGCCCTGAGTTGTTTCTTCATGCTCCTGGGATTGGCCCATTTTGAACAGTGGTGTCTATGATCCACCCTCCTTAATCACAGGCTCCAGCTCTGAGCTCCAGGGAGGAACCCCACTTGTGTGTATGTGCGTGTGTGTGTGTGTGTGTGACTGTATAAGTACTGGCTGAGCCGGGTCTAGCAGGCAGGGCGGCCTATACATAGATTTAGCTGTACACACACCCCCTCTCTGTGCCTCCCTCTAAGGCAGATTAGCTGAATCCAGGATGTGTAACCAGTGATTTGAGGCCTACGCTGCAAAAAATGTCCATCTCAACAAGTCATTTAGTCTCATATTCACTCTTAAAACCTTATTTTTCTTAGTTTAAGTGAAAACTTCTGCCAACTGGGTGAGATAATTCTACTTACAGTACAGGATTTTATAAGAAACACATGTCAATATCTTACAGCAAGGCAGAATAAGGCAGATCACTCCTAGAGTATTGAGGAATTGACACTTGATTCAAGAAAATTCTTCATTTACATTGCAAACAACTGACTTTATCTCACCCCTTCGGCAGAGTTTTGCACTTATTTAAAGAAAAATTAACATTTTAAGACTAGAAGATTAAATGACTTATGATGGATTTGTTTTTACAGTGAATGCAGTGTATGTACAAACTAAACTAGCTTAAAATCCATTATGGGAGTATTCTCAGATCTCTCTTAGCTCATCTTGTGCACTGATACAATATGATACGATACCCTTTATTTTCCCAGGGGAAATTGGGTTTCTGGCTCCAAACAACAGCGCACATCATCTGTAACAGCAGAAAACTCTCAATACATTCACTGGTTATAACAAAATTCTCATTAATGGTGTCAGAATGACCACAAAAGTTACATTATTTATTTTAACAAAAATGTTGAGCCTACATATACTTGCAAAATGTCTAGGTTAGTTATACAGAATTTGCTTTTAATTCAAGCTTTGGTCAGCAGACTCGGTCCAGACATGGCGGGTCGAAGCTGGAGTGGAGGCCAGATTCTACTTTCTTTACTGCAGCTTTCTTTGAAGCCACATGTGAAATGCCCCACTATTTGTTTGAATAAATGGGGCTTTCATGTAGCTGAATACTCCTGCCTGAAACCTTATGACCCTAAAAGTCTTACATGGGTAGAACTGTTGTTTTTTTCTGTTGGTCAACTGCTAAAACTGCTGGATCCACCCTCAACAGCCACTGAAGAAGGCAGCAGAGAGAGAGTCCGGCAGTTTTTTCTGTTGCTCATCTTGAATATGTAAATAAACAGTGAAGTTTTTTCCAACTGAATTGTCTGTGTGTATAGAACTCTACCATAAACTACCCATACTTATAATTCATCATGTCCTAAATGAGGTTCTTAAGACAAAGTAAGAGAATTTGGGTAACATTTTCCTCTGCAGTAACCTTACTCCAGTGTATTAACCTATGGAAATGTATTATAAGTATATGAACTATGTCCTTAAGGACCTCCCTAATACTTAAAGGAATAGTTGACGCAAAAAATAAAATGCTGTCATTATCTACTGACCCTCATGTCAGTTGAAACACCGGTGAAGTTTGTATGTCCACAAAACACACAGCTAGCGCAGCTCTATGGTAGCCTTCTCCAAAACAACAGAAGTGGCTGGGAACTGGTTCTTCAGAGATCCAAAAAGATTTTAAAAAATTGACCATAAAATTACTCCAAACAGATTGTGCAGCACAATCCAAGCAACAATTTCACTGTGGGTCCAAAAATCCAATGTTTACCTCATTATCTCCTAGATTTTCAAGGCTGACTTGAAGCAGCTAGCTAGCTAACTAGCTAACTTCACCGATGTTTTGACTGACATGAAGGTGAACAGATAATTTTCATTTTGGGGTGAACTATTCCTTTAATGCAGTGATTCTCATTCTTTTTCATATCAAGGACCCCTAATTTAGTCCACATTAGAGCCACGGACCCCCATTTGATGAGATCTGAAAATATTTTTTATTGTCCATGACTATCTGTATTGTAGGTAGATAGATAGATAACAGTGAAACTATGATCAAAACAGTCATTCTTCTTCATTCTCTAATTGTGTTAACTTCTTGTAAATGAAATAACGGTGAAGTTTAACAATTCATCAATTTGCTGGGGTCCCCCTGGAACCCCCTCAAGGACCCCTAGTGGTCCCCGGACCCCACGTTGAGAACCACTGCTTTAATGTACCTACAAGTCTGTAATAACACAATGTTAGTACAATAGAATTAATTCAAAGAATAGATAGAGTGCTTCTATTGTGTGTCTGTGTGTGTGGAGGCATTTGCTGAAGGTGCTTTATGTTTGGTTTTGTTGTTTTTAATGAAAAAGTTTAAACACACTTCATGTATTTAATAAGTTCCTCCGAACTAGCCTGGCAATGAAGGCTTTTTAAATGTTTTTGCTTGAAGAGAGTCTTCAAACTCCTTCTTTCACAGCGTATTCAATGTAATTGTTTGTACTTACATTGTGTTGTTACACCCGTGTATAAGCACATTAAGTGTTAGGGAGATTTTCATTAAGTACTTACAGAGAATTAGTTTGTCCATCGGTTAATACATGGAGGCCACTGTCATGTTGCCACTGAGCCTTATGAAATATTGTAGTGTGAACACAGGACTAGCCTACATCCTTGTTTTACAGTATTTGCAGAACAAGTGTCATTATTTGACTGTAACTGTCACCGTGTCGACTTCGTCTCAGTTTCAGCCTCCAGTGTACATTGATGAGTGACTCTCAACATCTGCACACACAGCAGAAACCTACTGGCTATGTATACAGAGCCGAATGTAATGAGACTGATGCATGACACACAACAGGATGAATCCTGTTGTGTGTCATGCAACAGCACAACAGGATAAATCCTCTTGGCAGTTTGGCAGAGGGAACTGAGCTCTTTCGTGTCCTCACACCTTCACCCCACGGTGGTTTTTATCATTATTTCAGTGATACACAAATATAGGAGGCTACTTCACTGTAGGAAAATTTGAGACTTATCTCTAACCCATGCCGGGGGATCCCCAACCAACTTTCCAAGTCAAAAATAACCAACTCTTTTTCACCAAGTGGCAGAAAGATGATGTATAGAATCGACTGACTTGGCCTGTTTTTTCTCACTATATCATGTTAGTGACTCAAACTTAAAAAAAAAAAAAACTAGGAAGTGCATAGGCCCTCCTCCTATTTCCTTTTATGTTTTCAGAAATGTGACAAGTAAGTCTGCCTGTTAACTTTCATGCATGAGCCCACAAGAGCCTTGACCTATTTGACGTCCTTAATAAAAATAAAGGACATCCTGTATTTGATCCTGTTTTCTTTCTCCCACACAATCGGTAAACATGAAGACTCCCAAATAAAAAAAAAAAATAAAATAACCTCCCCGGGCCTCCACTTCCTCAGATGTTGATTCTGAACTGGTGGGGAAGCTATGCAAACAGGCGCCCGTGTTTGCTCAAGCTCCTGCAGTAACTCCTGCTGAGGTGACAGACTAG
This sequence comes from Centroberyx affinis, assembly GCF_046629955.1. Classification (NCBI taxonomy): domain Eukaryota; kingdom Metazoa; phylum Chordata; class Actinopteri; order Beryciformes; family Berycidae; genus Centroberyx; species Centroberyx affinis. The sequence continues at coordinate 2,993 of NW_027282036.1, read as the reverse complement.
AGGGCAAAACTACACGCTGTAAACCCTAACAGCTTCAGGTATGGCAGAAATGTAAATTCCCCTGTTGTTTGAGGACAAATACGCGCTTCAGGAAACTCAGGGTGGCAGAGCCTAATTGTGAACTTGCTTGATGTTCTTTTTCTTCAACAGCTGCCGGGGAAGCCCTGTTTGACTTTAGTGGGACACCTTTATCTTTAAGAGTATATGACTGTTGGCGCTGGTGCCGTGACACACAGATGAGCAATTTCAATGTAACGCTCAAAGGTGACTGAGGACTTTTATTGTGATGGCATTTCTCTGCGTTATGAATCATTGACGTGCATAATTATGTGCCTCAATGATTTGATTATTAATCGATCATTCACAGAAAAAGAGAATAAAGGGTAAAATATTAAACAACTACAAGGAAATTGGAGGATGTAAAACTCATTCAATCAGTCAATCAGCAGTCTTGTACAGGAAACAGGAAAAGAGCATTTCAAGGAAAGCCAGAGGCAGAGTGGTTCAGCTTGTTTGATTTGTTTGATGAGACTCTTTCAAAGAAGAGAACGAGGAAGCTACACAGCGAGAAGTGGCTATCCATGCAGCACAATACACAACACACAGCAGTAACTGTGGGAGCAATGAAACTGAGGTACATGACCTCAAAATCTCCTGTCCAGAAAAAAAACCCGTTATTCGTACATGAAGTGGTGAATATTCTTTAGTGGCATTTATGGATATAACTTTGGTTCATATGAAATGTAATGTCTCTCGCTGTGACCTTTTTACCTTTAAAACAGATAAGGTAGTCACTGCTGTTTACATTTGCTGGGCAGAATATATAGGTTGTAATTGCCAACCCATGCTTTTGATAGAAATGATGCAACGTCCTGGGGTCAAATCTGGCCCAGGACCTTTGTTGGATGTCAACCCCCCCCCCCCCCCCCCCCCCCGCCACCCTCAATCTTTCCTGTCTCTCTCTACTTTTATCTGTCGAATAAAGGCAAAAATGCACAAAAAATAATCTTAAAAAATGAAAAGAATTATGGGAACAATTCCAAATATTAGATCTGTGACATTCCCAATCAATGCCACAGTGAACTGATAATAGGTTTGTGTGTAGGTGAAATCTGATGCAACTCCTGGAAATGTGTATGAACTGTAACTCTGTGACACCAATTTTCTAATCAAATTGTCAAAACAGGCTTGAGGGTTTCATGTTGATGAACAGAATACAATAGAATAGAATAGAATAGAAAATGAGAGCAAAAACAATCCATTGTTTGTCTGAAACAGAAATTACCACCAAGGGGAGGCTTGATGGGAAAATACACCTACAAGGAACAAGGAGTAATTTTACTGCGCAAGCAGGGTGAAACTTCAAATGCAAATTACATCAGCCAGACGACCAATCGGAGGTTGTAAAGTGATTGCATCACAGCCGCTGAGAGCCTATCACGTGTCACCACGACAGTAGAAAACGACTGCAAGCGCAACCCCCATTTCAATAGTTGGAAATTGTCGGGGATCGGAAGAACGGGGAAACCGTAGGGTTTCTATCGAAATAAAAAAGGATACCCCGTTATTTCTAATTTAACACAGATCCTACAGGACATTACAACATGGTGGTGGTAGCAGCAGGGACCGGGGGAGCACACAAGGTGCTCCTGATATCCGGGAAGCAGACCGGCTCCTCCAGCGGCTCACCGGGAGGCTTCGGCCGGCCGATCTCTGTCGTCCTGCCGTCGGCTGCCAGCCAGGCGTCGTCGGATTCAGACTCCAACTCCTCCGCGGGGCCGCCGCTACGAAAAAGACAGAGGCTGACACACTTGAGTCCAGAAGAGAAAGCACTTCGCAGGTTAGTCCCGCAAATGTTGCTTATTCGCCTAAATATCTGGGTGTTACGCTTTTATTTTGTCGCTGCACAGCTTGACATTGCCCCGAGTATTAAAACGGGGATACGCCCAAAGATATTGATCCCGTGGTAGAACAATAGAAAACTGACTGGAGGTTTAAATCCCAGCCCAGAGGAATGAATGCAATATTGCAGCACCTAGGCCTAACATTAGCCAGTTTTTTAGTAAGTAGGTTATTAAGCGGTCTAAAATTGACTCATACCGCACCGACATTATTTAAAGAGACATTTGTGTCAACTTTGGACTTTGAACAAGCTTGTCAAACTCCTATCTGACTGATTTGAACCACACTCCCTCTGGACCCACCCAGCTTTGCTTAAATGGAGCAGGACATTGATATCCTGGTATGCCTGCGTGGCAAGAATATGGCCGGTGATTGCGCAATGCCATGAACCCAATCTTGTCTTCGGCTTAGTCAGCATCATGGAAAGAATGTTTCAAATTCCTGTTTTTTTTTTCTTCCTCCTCTTCTTCCTCCAGGAAACTCAAGAACAGAGTTGCAGCTCAGACAGCCAGAGACAGAAAAAAGGCCAAAATGGGGGAGCTGGAACAGCAAGTCCTAGAGTTGGAGCTGGAGGTAAATTTTAGTTTTTTTTCACCTTCAGACAGGGGCGTAGCTAGGAATTATGTGCCCCATGTACAGGAGGGGGACTCTGGGCTCTCCCCCCTCAACTTTCCTCTAGTCTCCACAACATCTGTGTCTCCCCATCCACAACTCCAACACGCCACACATTCATTTACAAATCAATTATCATTGAAATTATGGGGTTTGAGTGCGTAACCAAACTTTAACCAGTAGTCTCCTGTTCAAAATCTGTCTAGGGAGGACAGTTTAGTTTTATTCTGCACAGGAAAAACTGAGCCAAATTTTATTCTACTCATTCCAGTTTATCTCTGATAAAACTACAGTTGCTGTATCATATTTTTGAGAAATTTGTTTGCAATGTTGTAGATTTCAACCAAACCCTGTTTCACTACCACAGTGTTGTGAAATAAGATTATAAATATTCATAACTATACACTTGAGGACTTCAGGAAGTCAGTACCCCCCCCCCCAACTACAGCGCCCCAGCTCTCCGATATCCTTAATGTAAA
>NW_027282035.1:0-34656 GCF_046629955.1 Centroberyx affinis | reverse complement strand
TGCTGTTACACTTTTTAACCAACTTCATTCCTAATCATTATCACAATACACTTTTCATAATTTACAATCTCTGGCCCACATTTAACTGAAATTGTTGTTAAAAAAAAACAAGTGGAAAAATAACCACAATTAATATATTATTGTGAATATAGTATCAAAGTTTAGCCAGGATACTAATGTTGAAACTGTATCATGTTGTATGGCCCCATATAATGACATCTTTTTTGTTTGTGGTCAAATCTGACCAATGGTATTACCCATTCATTTTCTATGGCTGCCCTGATTTGATAATAATAATAATAATAATAATAATAATAATAATAATAATAATAATAATAATAATAATATAGAAATAAGAGAAATAAGAATTATGTACAAATATGTGCATCATACTCCAATATATACACCAGTGTAAATAATTAAATAATTATTGCAGTTGAATTATTGCACAAAAAATCGGTATTGCACAGTTTAAATATAAATTATAAGTTATAAACAGATTGTAACTGATTATAAGTTATAATCAGATAAAAGAAAGCATATTTATAATGGCATGGGGGGGCTTGACTGAGAACAAAATCAAGTCATTACTGACTTTTGCCACAGTTACATTTGTCTTTCACAGCAGGATGCAGGTTTGAATGACTAGTCAAGGAAAAGCAACACATATAAACACTCTGTTGTCCCTTGGCACTGCTTTCTTCTGAGAACTTCTCTGCTTTTATAGTGCTCTGGGCACAAATCAAGCTATTTTAAAGTTACAATGTACAACTTTTCTTACTGAGACAAGAAGTATATTGTTAGTCCCACCCTCCTCCCCCTCAGTTGGTCAAGTTCCCGTCCCAACACTTGTCACTCATCTTGATGAGCTGTCTACCTTGAAACGGCATCTAGCCCGAGGCTGAGCTGACATCAGTAAAACCACCACAGGTGTCGGAGAAGCAGACGGTGAACACAGCCAATCTTCAATAAAGAAAAAAAAACACTATGCTGATGTTCACCTTGTTTTTGAATGTACAGCTTCACTGTTCTTTCTTTTCTGACTGCTTTCCTCCATTGTTGTTGTTGCTGTGACTTCCCTGCTCTGTGGTTGATAGTCACATCACTAAATAGACAATTTCAGTCAAACGGTGGATTTAGACACAGGGTCACAGATCGACACAGACTGATAATGAATAATATAACCTATCTATTTATTGTTATTTTAGTGTGGAAAACGTTGCATCCTTTCTCAACGTCAATCTGATTACTGTGTAAAGTGTCAGCGAACATGAGGCCGACTTTCTAAATATTGTGTCGTCAATTTTTGTCATTTTTAAGAGGCTGTGCTATTACATTACTGCATTAGGACTTCTAACAGTGTGAAAGGGGATTAAGATGAGATTGAGAAACTGGGACGTTGCAGGAGCAAAACAATAATAGGACTAGGCAAAGACAAACAGAATATGAATAAGAATAGAGCAAATGGGAGGTATTAAACATAAAGCAATGTGCCATTCCAGCATGTCAAGAACATAGTGAGTAGAAATTGTAGCATTGTGCAGCATTAGATGGGTAAAATAACAGCCTTAGGACAAACTGAGACAAAGAAAAACAATTATGAAAATATGTATGATATGAAAATATATCAAACAATTAAATATGTGCAGTGTAAAATAAGTCAGAACAAATCTAAATATCTAGGACTTTTCAATACAATATGGCTTTAATAGCATACAAACTAGGTAAGAGCATCATGAGTTTGATTTCTATAATCAGTTTCAATTACAATTAATTCAATCATTCCATACAAATTCAGAAAACAGAATTTAAATTCAGTCGTCTGCTCGAACAAATCTCATCACTTTCAATCTAAGTCATTTACACAAGCACAAGATCTCAAGTCAAGACTTTAGAAACCTTTTCAAGTCATCAGAGTACAAGTCAGAGTCAAGTCCCAAGTCACCAGAACCCAAGTCAAGTCACAAGTCTTCTCTTCATGCTTCAAGTCAAGTCTCAAGCAATTAAAATTGTAACTTGAGTCTCCACCTCTGATATATACAAATAAGAAAGAGTGTGAATTTACAGCTTATGCTGTGCACAGTGTGCATCGTATTGCAAACAAAACAAATGGTTTCAAGAAACTCAGATAATTTGTCTTATATTGTCACATATAAGCAATATTTCGACAACATAAAGTTCAAATTCACAAGCTGCTCAGTATCTGGGGAATCATCTCGCCCAGACAAATCCAAACTCATAAAGTGAAGCGAACTGGGTTTGTCTAGGTGGGGAGAAATCCAGGACATGGATGCTTTCATTTCTGTAATCCAAACCAAACTAAAGCTGAGCTGTGCTGTTCTTTGGACACACTCTGTTATTGTAGCCAAGCTCTGCAGGACAATAAGGCAACATTGCTCAGGGACAGTGGAGAATAGTGATAGCGGAGAATTGATAGTACACATTCAACACACAAAAGAAGCTATTGAATGCTGTACAAACTTATATAAACTGTTTTTTACTGTGCTGAATGTCCACACTTTATGCAATGCACCCGTTGGGATTTCGTCCAGTCATGTTTTTGTGTTTGCAGCGCTTGTATTGTCCATAAGCCATCATTACCATTTTAGCTGGACATAAAATGGGCGTCTGGAGTGTAAAGTTCAATGATACTGCTTCAGGGTTCAAGTATCTTTTCAATCAAATCCCAGTTTGCTTCTGTATTCTTATAAAATGGAATATGACATCCACAGAACTTGAATAGATAGAATGGTCCTTCCACTGTTTGCTATGGTAAATTGGCTACTACAGCATAAAATGGCTACTACGGAATATTAATTAAGGGTTAGTTGCAATGGTGGCAATGCAAGTCCGGGCATTAAGGCCGTAAAGCGTCACACATGCAAGAGAATTGTGCAGATGTGTCTGTTGCACGACTGCTTGGCAAATAGTCAAAACTCAACTGAAAGCTGCTGTTTCCGACGAGGTTAATGTAGCATTATCAAAGATTGTGCTTCTCTCGCTAGCCAAAATCAGCATATTAGCAAACCTAGCTGGTAAGCATCATCAACTTACCAGTGGTGGAAAGTAACTAAGTACATTTACTCAAGTACTGTACTTAAGTACAATTTTGAGGTACTTGTACTTTACTTGAGTATTTCCATTTTATGCTACTTTGTACTTATACTCCACTACATTTTAGAGGGAAATATTGTACTTTTTACTCCATTACATTTATTTCACAGCTATAGTTAGGCTACTAGTTACTTTTCAGATCAATTTTTTATATTTAAAACATTTGATCATCTTTATAAAATAACTATAAAATAGCATTGTTATAGATTAGACTACCCAAAAGTATAGCTAAATTGTTAAGATTAGCTTCACATTGACAACTTTAAAATGCTGCTTACATGTACATTTATGTCAGTAAATCAGTATTAATATTCCAATAATTTATGAAAAATATAACTCTCTAAATGGGGACAGTTTGCATAATGAGTACGTTTACTTTGATACTCTAAGTACATTTTGCTGCCAATACTTATGTACTTTTACTTAAGTAAGATTTTGAATGCAGGACTTTTACTTGTAATGGAGTATCTTTACATTGTTGTATTGCTACTTTTACTTAAGTAAAAGATCTCAGTACTTCTTCCACCACTGCAACTTATCTTAAAATAGCCCCTTAAATGATATAAACTAACATAGCTTAGCCTACCTTTACTGGAGAAGAAAAGTTAGCATTCGCTAACGTCAAACAGTTAGCGGACATCGGCTGAAATAGATTAATTCATAACTACTTCCACTAAAAAAACAGCAGCAGCTTGTAAAAGACGACCATCTAGTGAAGGCATGAGTGACAACTTAATTCAGCTGCAATGCCAGTTTTTCACTGATTTGGTTTTGGTTCTTGCTTCAAAACCTCTCACCTTAGAGATTTGCTGTAAATCGGTTTATACAGAAGCTAGCCTAATGGTACACTCCGACCATCGACCGACATTGATTTGAATGGGAAAGACCATTCTATCCATTCAAGTTCTGTGATGACATCATTATTAATTACTCAGTGACATTATTATTGTATCATGTATTTGTAGTGATTTAAGCACATACATTCCAATGCAAACCAAACATTTATGATGTGTGTCCTATCTACCAGCGCATGCAGCCATGTTTTCATCATACTGGCTTATGCTTGGCAAAACCGAATGACAAAGGCACATTCGAAATTCTCTCATCTCTCCGGCAGGATTTATTGTTCTTCTACTTTTTTTGAAGATAGACATACGACTGTGTATCAGAGCGCCAATTGATTTTTTTCTCTCTCGGCTGTCTGCCGTTAATGAGCATCAGCAATATAATGCCTGTGATATCTTCCATTTGCTTGAGCAGCGACAGTGCTACTTTGTCAGACCGGAGACATGAAAGAGCTGTGGTTTTCAGATCAGCCTGCTAGCCTGTTCCCCCTCTTCCCCGCCACCTTCTCATACACTCTTAATGGAAGCGGGACAAAGAGCCGGGCGCGCCATTTCCTTGTAAATTAGCGGCCTTTAGATGTGTCTCATTTGAACACAAAGGAGCATGGGGTGGTATGCGCTAAGGGTGCGTGTGTGTGTGTGTGTGTGTGTGTGTGAGAGAGAGAGAGAGAAAGAAGCAGGAGAGCTCCCACCTTGTCCTATCTCCAGGATGGGAATGGTAAGATGAGTGGAAGGCTGACAACATGGAGCTGATGTGTGTCACGCTCAAATCCAACTACCAAATAATTCCTTTACAATCCACTGGCTGAATCCAAACCCTGAGAAAAACCTATGATAGATGAGAAGGCAGACTGACTGTGCTACATGTATCAATTTTTACCATCAATATATCATTGTCAAATTAATTGTGAGGCCTTGGTATAATTACTGTAAACACATAAGACTGTTTGGTAGCCTCTATCTCACACCAGTGGTATTGTTAGTGCTAGTATTTCTAAACAGGAAGACCACATTTCCCATAAACCCTGTTGCTTCCTGCCCCCCCCCCCCCCCCCCCCCTCCCTGAAGAAGATAAAGATGTTGGAAGTGATTTTTCCATCAGCCTTTCACTCCTTCTACCATCTGCCATTGCCAGAAACTCTGAAAGCTTTAGCTCAGTTTGAACAACGCCCTCTTTCTGTTTGTGCTGTGAAGCAATCTCCCTTTGTGCTGTAAAGCAATCGGCACACAATGTAAAATGTAGGCCAGTAGAGGCTGCCAGTTTCCTCAATGATGGTCTCATTTGTTTACTGTAATCATACTGTCTCAAAATGAATGTGATAATCATTTATTGATGTTAAAATGCTACACATAGCACCTTTAAAGAGTAACTAAACCCCAAACCCAAATTCGTGGCAAAGCCTGACACCTAATGGTGAAAAGTAGGGTACTGAATAGGCCTTCTGCTATTGGCTGGTCTTTGTGCCAGGTGATGTCACCTGTCATAGAGTACAACAGGTGGTGACATCACATGGCACAAAGACCAGCCAATAACAGATGAGCAGTGCAGTACCCTACTTTTCACCATTAGGCGTCAGGCTTCACCAAAGTTTTGGGTTTGGAGTTTAGTTACTCTTTAAAGAACAACATCAATGTTTTTGTCCTTTGTAACAGCTTGGCATCCCGTTTTAATTAGCATGGTATTTTGAGACCTCTAGTTATAGTTGCAGGTCTGAAATCCACAAAGAAGTTATTTCCATGAAACTTTTATCTCGCCAGAATCTATTTGTAAGTATCATTGATCCATCGCTTCAAAGTCACCCCGCTGGAGCTTTAAAGTGGCGCCATCACTCACTTTTGAAGCTCATCCGTCAACAGTTCATATCAAGATACGAGGATTAGGGTAGGTTCACAGTCGTAGCAGTTGCTGATATTTTGCCTCAATCAAATTGCCGGCAAGGTCACTGAGATTCACTGCACTCTTGTTGCCATGAAACATTAGATTGCTCTGTATGAGGCGCTCTGAAATTGCCACTGTCCTCTTGCCCTCAAAAATCAACTTTTCAGCGATGGAGGAAAAACGGATTTGTCCATTGACTCTGACACACTTTTGACATTTTACAATGCCTTGTGTTTTTTGGCGGTTTGCCTCGGTCCCCGGGTCGCTACACAATTTTTACACACGGAAGAAGAGAGTGCCACCGCTCAATTACAATAAAAAAAGGGAAACGAGTGAATAAGCCGATGCACGGTGAAGGAGACATGATGCTATTTACTTCTGCAGATTACCCCTCAATATCAGCCGATAGATTAGCTAAGAGAGGCCTGCACAAATAGTCCCAATTGTGGCTGTCTGCACTGCAAAATGTGTGCTCATTACCTCTGAGGCAAAGAAAGGAGTGGAGAGATAAGTGTGTGAGTGTGTGTGTGTGTGTGTGTCAAGCCTTCAAGAATTTGTAACCCAGGGACACTTTGCCCGCATGAGAGTTTGTGCGAGCCTGTAAGTGTGTGCACATGAAATGGCCTGAAATTGTCCTCCTGGCCATCACACGCCATGCCGAGGGTTTCCAGGTGATGTCCGGTCATCTCCATGGAGACGTGTCATTAGGGACGTCGTTAGGTTCCCGTTAGCCGAGGTGTCTCCGCGGCGATAACGAGATTCAGGCTGAGATGACAGCCCGGACGGTCTAATGCGGGCGTTTCTCAACCGCCGGGGTTGAGACCCGAAAGGGAGTCGAGAGACGCTCTGAGAGGGTCACAGACCCAAAAAAACAACTTGGATAGAGAGAACATTGTGTTCAATTGAGTTGTTGATTTGCGACTTGAGTTATGATTCCAGGTTTCGTTTGGTTTTCCCGATGCTCATGCAGTTGGGAACCTACATTCAGGGGTGCAAAGAGTAGGAAAAAGTGTTACTTTAATGACATTTTACAAAAGTAGAAGTTAAACAAAAAGGTGATCTTTGCACTACCGTATGTGTCAGGTGCATCGGAGGAGCAGGATAACAAGAATTTATTAAATGACACAACATTTCGGTCAATGACCATCGTCAGGTATCTGAATAAACAATATAATGGGGCCTGTTTATATAGGGGAACAGGAAATAAGATGGTCCAATCATAGGGCCAAGGTAATCAGGTAACCCCATGGTACAAATCAGTGCCTAGTGAGGTACAAGGGTCCATCCATCAAAAAATGAATTAACAATCAGAAGTTTTTTTTACATCCATAAATAGCATCCAATATCACGACTCCAAACAACATATATCAAAAAAGGAGTGAAGACCACAGAAATGTGGGTTTATACACAAGGAGGAAAGGTAATCACAACTGAATCATACCTAAAGATGTAGCTACATAGGAGTAAAATCCCAATGGGAGATAGGCAGATCCAAGCCATATAGTAGGTTAGGCTAATCTTTGGTCAAGTGGACCATGTGAGGACATTGGTAGATGCTCATATCATAATACAAAGCATACATAATAGCAAGAGGGGTGCCAAACATTAGAATAAGTATGAGAAAGACCACCCTAATTAAAAACAAGGGCTACCATAAATTGGCTAGTATAAATAGAAAGTGTCAACAATAAGTAAACATATAATAAATATAGGAAATCTAATTAATATAGAAATATAGCCCCATTCTCCAACTAGAGTAAAAAAGGAGATTTAAAGCATGATATTCAGTAATAATTCATCATTTAGGCCTTTTGGACATAGAGTCTGTAGAGTAAAGATCCAAAAAGCCTCTCTCCTTTTTAGCAACAGATCATGATCCCCACCTCTAGGTGGCAGAGAGACTTTCTCGATACCATAGAAGCGTAGGGAAGAAATATCATGTTTCATGTCATTAAAATGGACAGCTATCGGGTAATCCCTGTCATTTCGCCGAATCGTACTCTTATGTTCACTGATCCGTTGTTTTAGTTTACGGGTGGTCTCGCCAACATAGGTGAGCCCACAAGGACAACATATGATATAAATCGCATGAGTAGAGGCACAGGTCTACAAAAGTAGAAGTAAAATTAATGGTGTAAAAATCGACTTAAATGAAAAGTAGTAATAAATTACACTACTAGTTACTTTAAAAAACAGACATGACATACATTATCTTTCCCATGCAATGTAGAAACAGTGAGAGGAGAGTTCAAACTCGAGATAGAGGAACATTGTGTTAAACTGAATTTTTGATTTGTGATTTTATACACAAGGTATAACTCATCCTGGGATTTGGTTTTCCTGATAGTCACAAACTTGAAAACCAAAGTCACATATTCGGATTAAACAGTTTATTTTTGATTCGATGACATGGCGGTAAATCTTTAGGGTTTTATACAAAGTCCTTTACCAAGCTTTAATCTAACCGGCACAATTTTGGCATACCCATTAGTGCACCAGTGCACAGCCGACAGGACCATGTTTCATGAATGGATACGCAATTAATTTGCTGATTGGATTAATGCTCTCACAAATATGTCATATTATGGTTCCAGTGAAAATAACTTACAAGCAAGACTCTGCAGTAACCAAGGAGTGATGTCTCTTTGGCACCAAGAGGGGTCAGTTAATTTGGTTAGAAATCAACAAAATCAAGACTTCTTGACTGCAGAGTGATGTGATTAGAGGTGAAACAGCGGCCTGTTAATCAGAAATAACAGACCTCAGAGTGTGTTCATTGGCATATCAGAATTGAATGTTAAACAAGGCCGAGAAATAACAGAAAATGTTGATGTAGGCTAGGAAAGTTCATTTTCAACTGTAATTACTGTTGTATAATCATGCAGTTGTGGAAACTCATACACACATGATGAGTTTCTCCTCCATCTTTTGACTCATACATCACATAACCCTGTAATCTGATTGGAAGCACCTTGAGAGGTCAGCAACAAACTGGGTCAAAGTTCAAATAATGTGAACACATTTGAAATAATTAGACTTTTGACTGCAGCGACTCAGTGGAAATTTTGAGTGGTGTGATTGCAAAGCTATCGCTGCCACCATTCTCTCCTGAGGAAAACAATGGCTCAGCAAGTGCAAAGCCATTTTGCAATCATGTGATCATGTGTACTGGTCAGACTGCAGCCTGCTAGAGTTTCCTGACTGAACTTGCTCATATTTCTGTATGTGCACAGAGAGCTCACACTGTTTGGGCGCTATTGTGCTGAAAAGTCACCAAACTAAAGAAACATCGCTTTCATTATTTTCTCACAGTACCTAACCAGTGTGTTTTTATGTGCCAGAATGCTTTTTCTTGAGATTAAGAGCCATCGATTGAAAGCGGAGGCTGCAAAACACAAATATAAAAAGGCAAAACAAAGACTGAAAAGAGACATGACTTTACCAATAGAATGTCATTTACATAATTTACATATAAATTCCATTCCTGGTGTTTTCAAAAGCAGATTCAGTGGCACTTTCTGTACTTTATCACCTGTCAAACAATAACTTCTAAAGGTCTAACATTCAGCTCACATACCCTCACCTGCAATAATGCTTATGAAACTCTATAATCCCAGAATATGGAGTGTTCAGATATGACTAATATATCAAATATGGTCTATCTACTGCAGTAAATGTCATAAGATGCAGCTGCTTTTGATTTATTTGCCCAATCAAACAGGGCTTGGTGCATATTCCCAGCTTGTATGGGAATGTGCATGAGTTGTGTCTGTGGATATGTGAGCTTCTGTGTCTGCATTTGTGTGTGTGTGTGTGTGTGTGTGTGTGTGTGTGTGTGTGTGTGTGTGTGTGTGTGTGTGTGTGTGTGTGATGGGGGCTGGAACAATCTCAGACTTTAATATTGTTCAGTAAACCCTGACAGTTTTATGCCATGTGTCATTAGAGACAGCACTGTGTAGTTTTGGGGAGAAAAAAAATATTCGTATACAGTACTATTTCCAAATACCTATATCTTGCTTCAAAAGTCATCACACATTAAAAAACTCTCTTTTTGTATTGAGGATAGGACTCCCACCAGTTACTTTCTAGCTTCAAATAGGATTCAGTATTCCCAGGATTCCATTTTTCTTTTACAGCACTTGATTTCAGTATTGAACCTACATCCTAAACTTTTTGACATTTCTGAGATTCAAATTTCCTTCCTAAAGCTACACAGAGCAACTTTATTGTTTTACAGAGGTGGAAAGAGCACCAAAATATCCTACTCAAGTAGACGTATTACTCATTTTACTTAACTAGAAGTACAATTTATGCCAGGTACAAAAAGCTATCTTCGTAAAAGTAAAAAGTAGTTCATTTAAAATGTACTCAGAGTGAAGTTGCTGATTTTCCTAGAAAAAAAAAAAATATTACATTGGCATCACATCACATGATCTTTCCCAAGCAATGTAAAAAGACGTTTTAATATAAATGTAATGAAGTATAGCAAAGCAAAAGCGCAATATACTTCAAAACATGCTTAAGTGAAAGTAAGTCAAAACTTCAAAGTAAAAGTACTCTCTTTACTGATCAGTCGCAGTAAAGAGAGTAAATGTGTGTTCACCAAATTAAAAGGTGGGAAATTGTAGTTCATAAGACAACTTAAGACTGTCAATATTGATAACTATGAACAAATGTACTTCTCGGCCATAAGCGCAACCTTTCATTTCACCGATATGCTGATGATACCCAGCTATATCTCACTGAAACCTTTGCAGATTCACACAGCCATGGCACACTAAATAATTGCCTCCATGATATTAAGTGCTGGATGTCACAGAACTTTCTACAGCTCAACGGTAGTAAATCGGAAATAATGTTATTCAGCCCTCCCAGCTCCAGAAACATGATTCAAAGCAAGGTAGGTAGTCTATCTGCCAATGCAGTAGCTAGAAACCTTGAGGTGGTTTTTGAGAGTGACTTTTGAAGATCAGGCTAGAAAGGTAGTACAGTCCTGCTTCTTCCAGTTGAGGACTATATGAAAAATCAAAGGGTTTTCATGATGTGTGAATTTGAAGGTTCATCTTGTTTAGACTGCTGTAACTCAGACATACCTTAGTAATAAATCAGTCTCTGATTCTTGAATATAGATACGTAAAAACAAACAAAAAAACACATACATGAGAATAATGTGTGACCTTGGTATTATAAGGTTCTATCTGACCTTTTTGTCAAAACTGAGTTAGTCGCATGAACCTATTCTATGAGTGCCTGTTGACATATGCGTGGTGTTATTTTTTGAAAATAATGATTTTTGAGTCTGTAATTTCTAAAACAAAAGGACCATCTCCATTTATCTCAATGGATGCTGAAAACTTTGAAGCTCAATATCTCAGAACTATCCTGAAGGCAGATAGAACCTTATAATTCTATGGAGAAAGGGCTCATGCTGCACCATGATTTATTTTGGCAAATGCATTTCCAATGCTGTTTACTGCATAATTTTTTAATCAACAAAAAACATTTTCGCATCAAGCAAGCAAAACAACTTTTTGTGATTTTTTTGTCAATTGAAATTTGCTGTTTCCATTCAGCCTTTTTAATTAGATTCATCTTAATTCTCATAAAAATACATGGATGGAAACCCAGCTACAGAGGCATTTTAGTATGGATGGCCCCAGTGGGAGTCAAAACTGTAACTCTGGCAGTGTTAGTGGAATGTTGTACCGATAAGCCTACACAATAGCACAAGGTCTGTCTGACTCATCACCCAAAATACACTTTGATATGCAGCCCAGGAACTTATGGTGGCTTCTGCACTGCAGGAGAGCGCTGATCAAAAACTGCAGCTCCGAACATACCACAAATTCAAATGAGACGGGAGAAAAAAAAGATAAAAGAATTACAGTTCAAAGAATAAATAAAATAAAAATTACAAGGAGAAAAAAAAAAATCCCAGATTACAGATCCAAACATCAAAAAGGCCTGAAAATGAAAAAAAAAAGGAATGAAATGTGGTCTTCCAAATAAAATCATTAGTCTGTGATGGAAGCCAGGTCTCTATAGGGACGTCCAGCAGATAGATTCTCTCAATTGCTTGTGTTGTCTCCCATGATTCCCTGCTCTTCCCTGGAGGTGGGGGTGGGGGTGGGGGGGTGAGGTGAGGTGAGCCCCCACCCCCCCAACCCCGTGAAAACCCCTTCCATACATCACATCGCTTTTTTTTTATTTCTGTCATTACTTAAAACCAACATGCAATATTAAGAAGCGGGGGCCTATATAACCTCTTTTACAGCTCGGCTTATTATATGTCTGCGAGGAGAGAGAGAGAGGGAATGAGAGAGAGAGAGAGGGGAAGAGAGGGAATGAAGGAAAGGAAGGAAGCGAGCGAAAGAAGGGGAGAAAGCGGGGCCCTAATCCAGTAGGGGCTCCCAGCAAATACCTGTCTCTGTGATGTTTTTATTGTTTTAATAACGCCGGCATTGCGGTGGATTTGTCCTGATCTTGTAAAATTATAAATATTGATTTTGTGATGGCAATGGGAGGGGGGGTGGAGACGGGGAAGGGAAAAGCCATCTCTTTCTAAAAAGCCGGGATAACGGCTCTCAGATCCCGGTTTATAATGCACTGAGCTGCCATGGTGATGGAAGTGTGGATCAACGCTGATACTGAATTTCCTACCTCTAAGGAGAAGGAAGCTATCAAGGTTTCTTTAGGTTCTGTTTTATGTTTTCTCCTTGCCTTTGTCTCAATGGACTCCCACCATCTATCTCTTTTCTATCTACCCTCCTTCCTTCCTTCCTTCCTCTCTTTCTCCTTACAGCTAATCATTTCCAGTATTATGTGCAGTTACAACAAGACCGATTGGACAGAGCTGGCCAAGATGACAAAGGTAAAACGACTTGTGAAAGTTAATTCTTGAGAATAAGCTGATTAAAATGACACTGAAACATAAACAGATATATACAAAAATATTTGCAAAAATATTGCAGGCACTAGTGCAACTTTGTTTTATGTGACAGTCTGCATCCATTCTTGTAGTGTGTATGTACGCATGTCCTGTTGTGTGTGTGAAAGTCTGCATGCGTGTATTTAAAAGCCTTCTTGTGTGTGTCTGTGTGTGTGTGTGCATGCATGTGTGTCCAGTACAGTTCGACCAATATGGGTTTTGGAAGGCCAATACTGATTTTATATTCTACACTAATTATACGACCTATACTCAATTTCTTTAAATTTGGTAATGTTCAAGTCAAAAAAAATATATCACCAGTATTCAGTGTTTTCCCCTCATTTAATTTCTTGTCAGGGTGGAAAAGCCTCTGAAACAGCATTTAAAACATTGGATACTAAAACTCTCCATTGAAACCTAGGATAAGGATTCATGCGTACTTGTGTGGAATCTGATCATAATGCTGCATTAAAATCAATTCAGGTTAAGGTCTTCCCATAGACAACCAGTCAAGTATTGATCAGTTCTACAATACATATGTAATCAAACGGCATCATATCCATCATATCAGAGGTGGACCACACTGACTGGACCAGATCCCATTTTAAATAAAAGGCCAAAATCTGCCCTATATATCAGTCTATCTCTGTTTGCATATATTCTGGTGCATTCATATCCAAGCTATCAAGGTTTACTGCAGCAGATTTGCACAAGCCTCTGTCTTCCAAATGTTTTGCCTGCCAGCATCTTCTCCTCTGACCAGGAGGACGTCTTCGCTCCGCGGCCAACAGCTTACCGACATTCCTCCCGTACAGAAACCTGACGCACTTGACCCGCTTCGCCTCGTGCCGCGTTGCCTTTCACGGGGTTTCTGTAGCCGCCCTGGCCTGCGCTCCCCTCAGATGGAAGGGGATATTTGGCCAACTTGACCTGTTGTCTCAGAAGCTGCGGCTACTCGGAAGCGCTTTAAACAACCCAAATATTGAAACAGCGGGATGTAATCCTAGATTTGGAATGGGATACATTTAGTTAAATGTTTGCCCAGCCTCAAATCGCGTGGGGCGTTCGCCAAGTGGCTCGGAGACAGATGATACCGCTGGGCTGGAATGATGAGAGAGAGAGAGAGGGAGAGGGAGGGAGAGAGAGAGGGGGAGGGAGGGATGTCAAAGGGATGAGGCGGAGGAGAGGGGGCTGTTGAAAAGAGTCATTCATGGAAGGATGCACCGGCGGACGGGCCAACCGGAGCCACGGAGAGGTTGGTGGAGCTCGTTTTCAGGGGGGGGCCAGACGTTTTCCGGCCGGGGGCCCATATGTGCTCGCGCAGCGCTCCAAAAGCCTTCAGGCCGCCTCCCAAAAAGCCCTCAAACTCGTCCCTGAGCGCCTCCCACCGTGACAAGGACAAGGTGGTTCAGCCACCTGCGCCACACACACCCGGGCCGGTGCCAACAAATGCCGCTCGAAAGCCAATTATTTGTGCCGTTCCGAACCGTGGAGTTTTACCGTACACGGACGGACTCCTGAGAATTTCATGAACTTTGCAAAAGTAACTTGCTTGTAAGAGGCATTCTAAAAGAAAAGAGGTTTTAAGATATATTTTGTGATTTGTATATTTGAAATAATGAAAATAGTGTTAATTGAAGTACTAGTAATATTGAATAGTTCATTTGTGCAGCAGTCACATTTGTTGACTGTTCTGTATATGTTGAAATGCTCCTTTACATTTACCCTTGATGTCACTGCCATTAGACTCAATTGGAGTGAGAGTAAGTCCACAATTTGTTTTTCACTAAATTTTCTCAATGGAGTTACTGGTCTCTGGAGATTTTTTCGCATCAGACCCATTGCTTTTTTTTTTTTCTTTTTTTTTCAACTCTTTTTATTGGGGTTTTTGGTACAAAACATACACCATCTCCATACGTTTCCTCCAACACATTGCATTACAATACATTACATTATGTCATTTAGCAGATGCTTTTGTCCAAAGCAACTTATAATAAGTTACAATACAAAAACAAATATGTACATATATGTATGCATAAAATATTGGAATAGTGTATGAATATCTCCAAATACTCAGAAATATATAAATATCAAAAAGACCATAAGAAAACAAAAACTGTAAACTCGGCTTTACATTTAAATTGCTTTTAGTAAACACCAGGCCAATTCTAAGGTAAGTTCAGTACAGTGTTGGTAAACTAGACCCATTGCTTTTTGCATGGACTTCAATTCAGTAGTTGCACATTTTGAAACGCTGAAGGAGCGCTGCTACATTGCTCACTCTCAACTGTGAATGTGCATTTAATATAAGCCTCATGATTATTTCCCTGTAAAGATTACAATTTGCAATGTTCTGTCATTCCACGTGAATTCTAACCGCCCATTTTCAGGTTCCATGTTTCATAACACAATGGAATTGCTTGTTCAGATGCAATTTGTTCCCAGCAGGTTGGATATAACAACCGTCTACTGTCAAACGATTTTTAGTGCTGGAGATTTGTAGAAAACCCACTTGCTGAGTTTAGGCTGGGGATACACTACATGACTTTGGGGCTGATTGTAGCCACGATTTGACATCACAGCAGATTTTCAAGATCAGGGCTGGTAGTTATCAAGCAGCTCAGTGTTGCTCAGAGTGCTGATCTAAGATCAGGATATCCTTTAAGATTATACTGAATGTGAAATGATCAGTGGTTTCAGATCAGTACACATGCTTTGAGAGGCTTTCTAACTACGGGCCCTGAGTCAACATTAATTTGGTTCAATCATACAGAAGATCTTGTAGTGTGCAAGGGTTCAGGAGTTCAATCTATTGCCTTCCAATCCATCACCATTATTTATGTTTGGTTTTTACCACTCAAGTCTGGACAAGTCTTGACGTCCTCCTGCAGCGTGAGCTGGTCATCTACTCAAATCTGAACAGACTTGCATCAGCCAATGAGAGTTGAGCGCAAGAGAAGGAACATTTTTTTCTTTCCAGTGTGGAAAGAAAAATGCTGCACCTCAATGCTCCGCCTCAAAGAACTCTGGTAATGTGTGTTCCCCAAATCCAACTGGTTGTCAAGTGCGTGTTCCCCAAATCCAACTGGTTGTCAAGTGCGTGTTCCCCAAATCCAACTGGTTGTCAAGTGCGTGTTCCCCAAATCCGAATTGCTGTCAAGTGTGTGTTCCCCCAAATCCGACTTGCCGTCAAGTGTGTGTTCCCCCAAATCCAACTTACCGTCAAGTGTGTGTTCCCCAATTCCGACTGGTCGTCAAGTGTGTGTTCCCCAAATCTGACTGGTTGTCAAGTGTGTGTTCCCCAATTCCCACTGGTTGTCAAATGTGTGTTCCCCAAATCCGACTTGCCGTCAAGTGTGTGTTCCCCAAATCCAACTGGTCATCAAGTGTGTGTTCCCCAAATCCAACTGGCTGTCAAGTGTGTGTTCCCCAATTCCCACTGGTTGTCAAATGTGTGTTCCCCAAATCCGACTTGCCGTCAAGTGTGTGTTCCCCAAATCCAACTGGCTGTCAAGTGTGTGTTCCCCAATTCCGACTGGTGGTCAAGTGCGTGTTCCCCAAATCCGACTAGCCGTCAAGTGCGTGTTCCCCAATTCCGACTTGTCGTCAAGTGTATGTTCCCCAATTCCGACTGGTCGTCAAGTGTGTGTTCCCCAAATCTGACTGGTTGTCAAGTGTGTGTTCCCCAATTCCCACTGGTTGTCAAATGTGTGTTCCCCAAATCCGACTTGCCGTCAAGTGTGTGTTCCCCAAATCCAACTGGTCATCAAGTGTGTGTTCCCCAAATCCAACTGGCTGTCAAGTGTGTGTTCCCCAATTCCCACTGGTTGTCAAATGTGTGTTCCCCAAATCCGACTTGCCGTCAAGTGTGTGTTCCCCAAATCCAACTGGCTGTCAAGTGTGTGTTCCCCAATTCCGACTGGTGGTCAAGTGCGTGTTCCCCAAATCCGACTAGCCGTCAAGTGCGTGTTCCCCAATTCCGACTTGTCGTCAAGTGTATGTTCCCCAAATCCAACTGGCTGTCAAGTGTGTGTTCCCCAGATCCAACTGGTTGTCAAGTGTGTGTTCCCCAAATCCAACTGGCTGTCAAGTGTGTGTTCCCCAGATCCAACTGGCTGTCAAGTGTGTGTTCCCCAAATCCGACTTGCTGTCAAGTGTGTGTTCCCCCAAATCCGACTTCCTGTCAAGTGTGTGTTCCCCCAAATCCAACTGGTTGTCAAGTGTGTGTTCCCCAAATCCAACTGGTTGTCAAGTGCGTGTTCCCCAAATCCAACTGGCTGTCAAGTGCGTGTTCCCCAAATCCAACTGGCTGTCAAGTGTGTGTTCCCCAATTCCGACTGGCGGTCAAGTGCGTGTTCCCCAAATCCGACTAGCCGTCAAGTGTGTGTTCCCCCAAATCCGACTTATCATCAAGTGTATGTTCCCCAAATCCAACTGGCGGTCAAGTGTATGTTCCCCAAATCCAACTGGCTGTCAAGTGTGTGTTCCCCAGATCCAACTGGTTGTCAAGTGTGTGTTCCCCAGATCCAACTGGTTGTCAAGTGTGTGTTCCCCAGATCCAACTGGCTGTCAAGTGTGTGTTCCACAAACCCATCTTGTTGTCAAAGAGTGTGTTCCCTAATTCCGACTGCTCGTCAAGCGTATGTTCCCCAAATACATCTATCTGCTCATGTAGTGTGTCTCCAGCCTCACGTTACCCTTCTCCTGCCACTTAGACAAAGAGTTCGACACCTTCTGGTCCATTCCCAGCAGTGGAAACCCATCACCCATCTCACCCCCTGGTCGGAGAGGATCCGAGACGCCCCGGCCCCTTCTGAACGCCTCGCCCCAGCCGAGAGCGGCCGACCCGTGTGCATTAATCAGATCCGACTCACATATCTCTAGCCGCTTAATTGCATGGAGGGAAATGTCAGAAAGCAAACGAGTCTAACATGTCAATGTGTTAATTCTGCTATCGATTTCATTGACGCGCCACTCGCTCCCCCAGCTCATTAAAGCCGACCTGTCAGACCGAACGCATACGTACACAGGCGTTCGCGCACACACACACACACACACACACACACAGATACATACACGTGTCAGAGTTTGCATAAGGATTTCTTCTTTTTGGAGAAAGTGTCTGGCTAGATTTCAGTTTGTCAGACAAATCCTCATCACATCTGATCCTGTTACCAATTCTGCATTCTCACTGATTATGTTTACATGAAAATAATAAGATTGTAATGGGGTTAAGATAATAATGTGAGTAAGGCAGGACCCATATAAACACAATACTCTGATTATGTTAATGTGATAATGCTCTTAATTGGACTAAATCTAATCGCAGTAACATATGTACAGTAGGCTACTCCAATTTCTTTAATTGTGATTTTACTGGCATTAATAGAGACCAGTCAGAACATGGATACACCTTCATCACATTTCTTTAAATATGATTTTATTGCCATTAATAGAGACCAGTCGGAACATTTCTTTAAGTGTGATTTTACTGGTATTAATAAATATTAATTTAAAAAAACAGTCAGAACATGGATACACCTTGCGTCCTGTGTAGTTGTTAATGTCGCTCATGCTGTTCTGTCAGTTTTTTTTCCATTTGAATAGTCACAAAAACCACATCACATATAAACCAGATTATTACAGATGGTGTCACTTTATATGCCATGGACAAGAAAAGACACATACACACACACACACAGGTTTTCTATCAGGGATTTGAACTTTCAGCCTCCTGGTGACAAGGTCTGGTCCCCCCCCCCCCCCTTTCCCTCTTCCTCCTCCTCCTCCTCCTCCTCACCACCATTGCATTACTGCTGCACTTAAAACAGACCTACACTTAGCACTCTCTACCTATAGGACCTTAAACGTGTGTGTGTGTGTGTGTGTGTGTGTGTGTGTGTGTGTGTGTGTGTGTGTGTGTGTGTGAGTTTGGTAGTGGGGTGTGTGTGTGTGTGAGTGTGTGTGGGGGGGGTGGGGGGCTTGAAATGGAGAAAAGGGTTGGTTGTCATAGCAACTCTGTTTTTCAAGGAGAGTCAACCATTCATTTCCACACTGAAGACTGCAAGGGAACACTTAACTCTGTTCTTCGCCTAAGGATACTACTTTAAAAGTCTCTCTCTCTCTCCCGCCTCTCTGTCTCTCTGCCTCGCTCGCCCGCACTGAAGTGTCAATCTGAAGTGAAACATTCGGCTTTCGGCTGCCACTCCAGTCCAGAAGCTCTTTTGTTCTGTTTCTGTTTCTCTCCCGCTCTGTTCCCTACCTCTCTCTGTCTCTCTCTCTCTCTCTCTCTCTCTGTCATTCCCTCTTTCTTTTTCTCTTATTGTCCCTTTCCTCCCCGTGCCTCCCTCCATCTCTTTCAATTCAAATCTGTTTTTTTGTTTTTTTTTGGCATGACAGGAAAGAAACCAATGTTGCAAAAAGCAGTATATTGTCAATTGACATTATATTACATCTACTGTATATATATGATCTATCTATTATCTATATATTGTATTATAGATATAAACAGAAGAAAACAGAACAGAAATTCATAAATATCAGTGTAAAACCTCTCTTTCACTCACTCCCTTTTTCTTTGTCTCCTCCCTTCTCTCTCTCTCTCTCTCTCTCTCTCTCTCTCTCTCTCCAAGTCTCTCAATTCAATTCAATTCAATAACTTTATTTGCATGTATGCTTATTAGAAACAACATTCCCAAAGCAGTACGCTCAATGTGAATTTTCAAACCCCATAAACAATAGTTTATTCATTGAATCTCATGATGAGATGCTCAATTATTTGGTTTGAAAACACGTACTTTCCAACACTACATAACCACTCATATCTATAACAATGGATACCAGTACATAATGTCTCTCTCCCTGCCTTCCTCCTGTTCAATATGAAACATGTCCTGCTTTGTGAAGGCGTCTAGCGTTGCATCATAACTATATGCCAGCGGCGATCATTCCTAATGCTCACCTCTCACTGTGAGCAGCTCATATTTTATTCAGTCCGAAGTTGGGAGAAGAGAAAAGGGAATATTGGCATGACCGATAAGTGTGTATCTAGAGTGGAGGGTCGGCTTCAGAACTAATCTGACAGCAGGGCATCTGATTTCCCACTGGGGGGCACGCATTATCATGATGATAGGCCTACATCTGGCTATCTACTGTACGCTCTTACACACACTTTACACCACTAATTACTACTACTGCTGCTATTACTACTAGTACTGCTACTGTAGTACTAAAGCTGGGTATTGGCAAGGACCTCACGATATGATATGTATCACGATACATGGGTCACGATACGATACGTATCACGATACATTGCGATACGATACATATTGCGATACATATACTCTACATAATTTACTGAAAATTCAAAAATAGAGCTGAAAATACAACTTGCTGTGTACCACCTGGGTAGTCTAATATGTACATCACATTATATTGATAACTCAGCGGACAAATTGAGTCAAAACTATTTAATTCAAAGGGATTTGAGGATAATTTTGAGGGAAATTTAAGGACATTTTAAATGCCGTTTAAAACATGAATAATTTTTTTTAATGTATCGATACGAGGGGCTGGAAAATCGATACAGTATCATGGAAAGAAATATTGCAAAACTCAGCTGTATCGATTTTTTTGCACAGCCCTATATAGTACTATTATGGCTACTACTATTGCTACTGCTACTATAGTCCAAATCAGAATGTTTGTAAACAAACAGATTGGCGATACTTCCGGGTGGATAACTCGCACCTGTCGGCAGCGGAAATCGTTCATTTTAAGCAGCGGTAAATACGAGTCAACTAAACAAAACATTAGCGATTATGCCAAAATCGGATTGTGTTTGGGGCTGTAATGCCTGTAATGCTGTAGCTTGGTACATAATGGATTAGGTTTAGGCTTTTTCCGTTTTAAAGCAACCTAACGGAATCGGTGGATACAGATAATAGTTAGTTTTAGTGATTGACATACAGACAATTAAGCAAACTCTGTGGCTCTCTCCATAGGCCGATCAGTGCAATTTAGAAAAAAACATAAAAAAAAAAAAACAAAGGCTAAATTTGCCACGAAATTTTGACGGAATTATTTTGTGACTGAAAACTTTGTATCTGTTTGAAATCTAGCCAAGCTTGATCAGAGAGCAAGCTTTGCTGGCAAGGTTTCCACATCAGCCAATCAGAGACAAGCAAATCGGTCAGGTGACTTGTCCAACTGCTACTAAACAGTAAACGCAACTAGGAAACAATAGCTGTGATTCCTTTTTATATAGCATTTAATCAAGCAAGCTAGCTAGCTGTTGCATGCCAGAGCCATACATAAGCCTATAATACAAATTATGAAACTCCAGTGGATAACCTTGATAAAATGATTAAGTTATTATATTTTCAGTAGAAAAGATGACAGAGATGGCAGCAGTATCTATTATTTCATCCATTTTCTCTCCTCCAACTGTCAAATTTGTCAGTTAGCATTGTTAGCATCTTTAAGTTTTGTCAAAATCCAATCAGCAATGTCCGATATATTGTACAAACGTTGCAGCACAAATGGCTAATCCATCCTCCCTCCCATGACTCCATCATGGCGGACAAAAAATAAATAAAGCATGACTCACCATTAGAAGAGTTTGTTTTGCGGCAGTCATGAATCGTGACCTCTGCTAAGTGCCCACCACCTTTTAAGCTACAGTTTCTCCCTCTATACCAGCCTGAAACCAAACAACAGAAGAGGCTTTGGCCTTGAAGCATTTGATGCAGTTTTGTAGCTAAATGCCTCAGGATCAAATTGCTGCTTTTCAAATGGGATTCTTTATTTCAAACAAAAGTGAAAAAAGCCAACTGGTTACGCTTCAGATAAATGGGTTGGGGGGCATAAATGAGTTGAGGGTGACACCGCCTACTGTAGGCTGCAGTGCGGACGTGTGAAAAGCTCGCTAAAAGCTTTGCGGCTACACACACCCACCTTACACACATGCATACACACCATTAGCATGCAAACACAAAACACCCAGATACACATGTGTACACACCTTTAGGTCAGTGGTCCTCACGCACCAATATGAAAACACTCAGACAAAGACGCGTGGACACACACACACACACACACACACACACACAGAGTTAGGAAGACATGCCGAGATGCTGGCTGTCGCTAACAAAGGCAGCTACACACTCTTATAATTGGATTTCATTGTGCTTGCTGGAAGATCTTTAGTGTATTTGTGTGATATTGTCCCTATTGTTACCTTCTGACAAAAGCAGATCAGCTACTTTCAAGTTCTGTTTGTCTCCATATCATTGTGGCGCTGAGGCTCACACACACAAACACACACACACACACACACATATACACACACACACACCGTTTTCCCCCATCTCTTACTGCCTGTCCATGTCCCTTAAAGAGAAATAAAACCGAATGAGGAAATAAAGTGAGGAGTGGGTAGGGTCTTTTAACAGTGATGGAGAAATCATGGCAGTCATCAGACTTCCAGTGATGTGTCCGATACTTTTCATTCCTTAGTTTAAATGACATGATGCTGGATGTACATCAACCCAGAACCCCGAATCAGAATAAATATACAATAAATACTCTCACACTGGGAACCAGGCTCATTAAAACAAGGGTTTGACCGATGTGGGTTTTGGAAGACCAATACTGCTAGTTTTTGAATATTCAATAACTTTGAATTGGGCCATTTTTGTTAAAAAAACAAAAGCCAGAATGACAAATATTCTGTTTTTCAGCCCAAACATGTATTCTTGTCAGGGTGGAAAAGCCTCTGAAACAGCATTTAGACCATCATGGGACACTAAAACTCTCCATTGAAACTATACTATATACTATATACTATATGGTGACACTTAAGATTAGGGAACACATATTAACTATTATATAAATTGCTTATTAACATGCATATTAGTAGTGTATTGGTTCATTATAAACCACTTATTAGCACCTTATTCTGCTTTTAGTATGAGGCTTATAAAGTGCTGGTATTACATATTATTGGGGGAAATTATTAAACTATTGAGGTAAAACAATCTTTCTTCTACGTTCTCTAATTGTGTTAACTTCTTGTAAATGAAATAATGGTGAATTCTAATAATTCATTAGTTTGCTGGGGACCCCCTGGAACCCTCTCAAGGACCCCCTGGTGGTCCCCGGACCCCACGTTGAGAACCACAGATCTAAAGTGTTACCAAAAATATATATATGCATACTTGTGTCGAATCTGATCAAAATGTGCCATTAGAATCCATTCAGGTTAAGGGCTTCCCATAGACAGCCAGTGTAGTTTTTAGGCCAATATCGGCACAAAATATCAGTCTATCAACACTAACAACATTAAACCCTTCCCCTCCTGTCATCAGCCAGCATCACAAAGACACTTATCACCATGTGAGATGATGCCGCTTAATGTTTCTTGTCTGGACCAACCCTTTTGCAGAAAGGGGAGAGTGCACGAAAGAAAGAAAAAAAGAGATGGTGAGAATCA
Organism: Centroberyx affinis; assembly: GCF_046629955.1. NCBI lineage: Eukaryota > Metazoa > Chordata > Actinopteri > Beryciformes > Berycidae > Centroberyx > Centroberyx affinis. The sequence goes on along the minus strand of NW_027282035.1, from coordinate 11,398 downwards.
AATCTGTCTCCTCCCTCCATCCATTTAGCCTTTCCTTATTTTCCCATAAAGGGAGGGGTGAGATGACACAGTTTTGATAATTGGCTTTTTGTTGGGGAGGTGGGGAGGGGGGGGGGGGTCATTGCGTCATATTTTGTGTCCATTCTCTTACCTGCGTCTGGCTCTCTAATGGAGCATGCAATCTGCTGCTTAATCCCCCACAGCCTCCAACCACAGATAGCGATGAATGCACAGTGGAGAGGCCGGCTCTCCACTCCAGATAGGGATTACTTATGGTCCATTTTCTTTTTTCTGTGCGTGTTTCACTCGCTTTCTCTCATTCTTGTTCACTTGTTCTCTGTCCGTCTCTTTTCTTTCTCTCTTTTGCTCTCTCTATTTGGCTGTCAGTCTGAGGCAAAATCATATATGTGCAGCTGGCGGTGAGGCTGGCAGGTTGGTGGGGCTTTTTGCCTTTTTTTTTTTTTTTTTTTCCTAATTGTTTAAATCCTCCTCTTGTGATGTGTTTTAAAGCGCCGGTGAAACGTAATTGCCTGTCAAGCGTCTTTTTCCCCGCTCAGGAGGGAACAAGACGCTCACACGCGCGCACACACACACACACGAACGCGTTAATGGATACACACACAAACGCACCACGGTAGTGTCAGCAGCCCATCGATTTGGAACAGTTATTGTTTGATCTATTTTTGGGCTTTTTCTTCTACTGCTACTACGACTATTGCTACTACTGCTGCTAACACCACTACTACTGTTACTGCAACTACTACTGTTACTGCAACTACTACTGTTACTGCAACTACTACTGTTACTGCAACTACTGTTACTGCAACTACTACTGCTACTACTGCTACTACTACTGTTACTGCAACTACTACTTTTACTGCAACTACTGTTACTGCAACTACTACTGCTACTACTGCTACTACTACTGTTACTGCTACTACTACTGATACTGCAACTACTGTTACTGCAACTACTACTGCTACTACTGCTACTACTACTGTTACTGCAACTACTACTTTTACTGCAACTACTGTTACTGCTACTACTACTGATACTGCTACTACTACTACTACTACTGCTACTACTACTGTTACTGATACTACTACTGTTACTGATACTACTACTACTACTGCTACTACTACTGTTACTGCTACTACTACTACTACTGCTACTACTGTTACTGATACTACTACTGTTACTGATACTACTACTACTACTGCTACTACTACTGTTACTGCAACTACTACTGATACTGCTACTACTACTACTACTACTGTTACTGATACTACTACTACTACTACTACTGTTACTGCAACTACTACTGATACTGATACTACTACTACTGCTACTACTACTGCTACTGCAACTACTACTGTTACTGATACTACTACTGATACTACTACTGTTACTGCAACTACTACTACTACTGCTACTACTGCAACTACTACTGTTACTGATACTACTACTGTTACTGCAACTACTACTGATACTGATACTACTACTAGTACTGCTACTACTACTGTTACTGCAACTACTACTGTTACTGCAACTACTACTACTGCTACTACTACTACTACCCTGGCTACTACAACTACTACTGCTACTACTACTGCTACTGATACTACTACTGTTACAGATACTACTACTGATACTGATACTACTACTACTGATACTACTACTGTTACTGCAACTACTACTGATACTGATACTACTACTAGTACTGCTACTACTACTGTTACTGCAACTACTACTATTACACTACTACTACTACTCCTGCTACTACTACTACTACTACTACTACTGTTACTGCTATTACTGCTACTACTACTAGTACCGCTACTATGTAGTACTATGACTACTACTGCTGCTACTGCTACTGCTACTACTATTACACTACTACTACTCCTGCTACTACTACTACTACTGTTACTGCTATTACTGCTACTACTACTACTAGTACCGCTACTATGTAGTACTATGACTACTACTGCTACTACTACTGCTGCTACTGCTGCTACTACTACTACTACTGCTACACTACTACTACTACTACTGTTACTGTTACACCACTACTACTACTGCTGTTACTACTACTGCTACACTACTACTACTACTGCTACTAAATCCCCACTTGTGATGTGTTTTAAAGCACCAGCGAAATGTAATTGCCTGTCAAGCATCTTTTTCCACGCTCAGGAGGGGACGAGACGCTCTCTCTCACACACACACACACACACACACACACACACACACACACACACACACATTACTAAACACACAAACTCACGCGGCGGTGTCAGCAGCCCATCGATTTGGAACAGTTATCATTTGTCTGATCTATTTTTGGGCGTTTTTCTCTCTCTCTGGTTGTTTCCATTTTTGTTTTTGTTTTTTGGGGGTTTTTTTGTTTTTTTTGGCATCTGCCTAAATCCATGGCTGCGCAGATCCTGGACTGCTCCACCCTCATTTGTTCCTCTTTTTGTTTACAAGCCTTATGTTCCTGTTACAGTTGCAGCTCTGTAAAATGCTCGGCGAACGCTGCCTTTCCCCGGGCCTCAGGCAGCCGCGCGCTGATCGATGGCGCATCATGTCTTGTCGGAAAACACTGACTTGTTGACAATTAAGCTCTTTGATCAACTTACTGTTGTGCAGCAGTGAACACTTGTAGTCCTTCGTGTTCGGTTTTCATATGCGCACAGCACTTTTGAGGTGATGCTCAGCCAACTTGTACCATGAAGAAAAAAGATACGCTTTCATGCTCAGGTGTTATTATCGGGAGCCTATCTATGTTTCCAGGGTCCTATGTTCCCAGGATCCTATGTTCCCCAGATTTATATGGCACATAATGGGAACATGACAAAGGGTCCTATGTTCCCAGGGTCCTATGTTTAACCCTAACCCTAACCCTAACCCTAACCCTAACTAACCTTATTAAACAAATACAGAGCTGGGGAACATATTTTTCAGGTTCCCATTATGTGCTATATAGAGCTGGGGAACATAGGACACTGGTAACATAGGAACTTGGGAACATAGGACCCTGGGAACACAGGACCTTGGAAACATAGGACCCTGGGAGAGCACATATGTAGAACTGGGGAACATAGGACCCTGGTAACATAGGACCTTGGGAACATAGGACCCTGGGAGAGCACATATGTAGAACTGGGGAACATAGGACCCTGGGAACATAGGACCCTTTGTCATGTTCCCCTTATGTGCCATATAAATCTGGGGAACATAGGACCCTGGGAACATAGGAATGACTCCTTATTATCAGGGATGTAGTGGAGGAAAGACCCCCCTAAACCCAGTTTACCCAGTTTTTCATTTGGGGAATAGACTTTGCCACCTTTTTTAGGCTGATTGAAATCATTCTGAAGTAAATTCATTACACTACACTGTATCAAATGTAAGTTTTATGAGGATAGGCACTTAAAAAGTAAAAAATGAGTGCTTTTCAGAACCTATGAATTAAATAAATACTGGACACAAAGAGGTTTAATTGCTACCAGGCTTCTTTTTACACCATGGTGAGTTGATCAAAGAGCGTGTTTTCCAGAAAATCAGTTAAGTTTTAGGAGATCGGCATGAAATCACTTAAGAAACCTGTCGAACCATTAATGCACTTTGTGGAACTGCACCATGTAGTGCATGGTAAACCCACCTAGACACAGTTTACGCACCTGTTCTGGACTGATAGGAATCTTTATGATGAATTCCTAGAAAACAAAATATCAAGTTGCGTCAAACTGATATAATTTATATGAAGATAGGGTCTTTTAAGGCATAAAAATGCATAAATTCACGATTTCCTTAAAGTATAATGTAAATTTTTAGATTCAGTGGTTGTTTGCCTTATGATCATCATCGACTCAAAGTTTACTTTCTTATTTACTAGTACATCACATCACATATTCTTGACCACCTAGCTCACCTTGCTGTGCATTATAATTGACTGCAAATGTATATGTAAATGTATGTGTGTTAAAGCAGATGCCCTGGAGTTGAATCTGTCCCCTCCTCAGAAAGCTTGGTGGGTCCAGCTTTCTCTGGACGGCGCGCTCGCTCACTGCTGTTTAGGAGACAGTTTCTCTTCTCTCTTAGGGCCTTTTCACACCTATAGTTCGTTTGCTCTGGTCCGAATCGGTTGATGAGTTTGTAAACTTGGAGCGTTTTCCCCCTTGATTCGGTTTCTTTTCACACAGAGAAAAATCCAAGCGAACCAAAACGCATCACTACAAACCATGTGAGAACGTTCACTCCGCTTATTGTACCTGCTGTACCTGCTATACCTGCTGTACCTGCTGTACCTGCTATACCTGCTGTACCTGCTGTACCTGGCTACAGGAGCCGTTTAGCTCAAACTTGCAGAGTAAATTGAGTACACCTGGTAGTTGGGTCGGATCGAGGTCGGATCACGTTCCCGCCACAAACGAACCGCTCCAGAGTTCGTTCGGGACCGGACCGAGACCGCCTCCTCTAAAGGGTCTCGGTGCGGTTTTTTTGGTCCGATTACTGTGTTCACACCTGCCCAAACGAATCGCACCAAGGGGGAAAATGAACCGATTTAAAAGCGCAGGTGTAGGAGAAGGAGAAGATTTCCTACCAGTGACCATAACACCAGGATTTAATTCAGACAAACATGGTGAATCTACGGTGTCTAAATCAGAGGTGATGGGACACTGATTAAGGCTTATAATAGTTGGATTTTTACATAAAAATCTGTTATCGTGCAGCTTTCCTCACCCACAAATCACTATTACTTTAGCCTGTCTAGCAATCACAGCTGTAGCACAGTAAGCCACAATGCTAAACTAAAGCAATTGAGCGCACTGTCTGCAATGGGAATGTCGTGTGGTTGATTTGACGCTGGTTGGTTGGCCTTTGTGTTTGTGTGTGTGTGTGTTTGTGTGCATGTTGTTGTCTGCCGGCGCATTACGAGTACAACGGCCCGTCTTTACGGAACGTGTACTTCAGCGTGAATGTGCCCGCGCGGATATATATTCATGTGTGATCGATTTGAGCTCGCCCCGCTCTGATTTGAGCTCTCTTTCTGACTGAGAGCCTCTCCATAACCGTCTGCCCCGCTAATTCTTCCGCCGGGCTGCAGCCTGAGCTCAGTCACTCGTACACCAGCCCCTCTCTCTCTCTCTCTCTCTCTCTCTCTCTCTCTCTCTGTGTGTACTCTGCAGTTAAATCAACTGTGAGTGCCGGGGATATGAGAGCCTAGTGAAACGCTCCGCCAAGTGAGGGGTTCGGCGTTTTTTTTTTTTGTTTTTTTTTATAGCCGGCACTCCACTCCGGCAGAGGAGGGGGCCCGATCATGCCTAGAAGTGTACCGACACCAACCCTCCCTCCGTTTTTTTTTTTTTTTTTTTTTTTTTTTCCCGCCGTAAAATCCCATTTAATTAAATCACCCGGCGAATTTAATAATCCTCGGAAGATAATCCTGCCGGCTCTGTGTTCCGCGGACGATTTCCCCTCGCTCGATCGGCTTTGTTTCCGAGTTAAATGGAGCACTCGTCGAGCTACTCTGTTTTTGTTATTGTCAGGTGCTTTGTAGTGTGTGTGTGTGTGTTATTGTCCCGCTCTTTGATATGAATCATCACGCAGCGATGGAGCGAGTGCATCATCAAGACGTTTGTGAGAAAAGATACGTTTGGGGGGAAAAAAGAGAGAGGGTTTCTTCAGGCTGGGCTATTCAAATGTTTAGAAGTCCATATTTAAGTAAGAAATCAATGCTGTAAATAACAACTTTAAGTAATTCATACTTTTTCACATACTTCCCATTCGTATAGTACACTTAACATGCGTTGGAGTTGTCAGCTGCATGTGTTTATATCAGTGGTTCTCAGTGTGGGGTCCGGGGACCACCAGGGGTCCTTGAAGGGGTTCCAGGGGGTCCCCAGCAAATTGAAGAATTGTTAAACTTAAGCATTATTTCATTTACAATTAGAGAATGTAGAAGAATGACTGTTTTGATCATAGTTTCACGTTTGTCTCTCTTCCTACAATACAGATAATCATGGAATTCTGGACAAAATCATATCTAACAATTAAAATATTCTGAGATTTGGGTCCAAGAGACAAAATCTCAAATGGGGGTCCGTGTCTCTAATGTGGACTAAATTAGGGTCCTTGATATGAAAAAGGTTGAGAATGACTGGTTTATATAACCACAAAATTGTTTTATATTCTATTTTTTTTTTTTACTTCCCTGCGGTCTCCTATTATTTTTGCTGCTGCAATGATCCTATTTCCCCACATGGATCATTAAAGTTCCATCTTATCTTGACTTAAAAATGAATATGCATGAGTGGTGAGCGCATTAGAGTCTCTGGTCACTTAATGGGTGCACTGGATCCCTCTGTACCCGACACCCACTATGTCAAACAGCAGCCACTACGTGCAAAGTATCGCTTCTGAGCAAAAACCATGAAAGGGGTTTTTAAAAGCACAGACATCAGTGGCGATCAGACCTCTTTGTCAAAGGCCAGTGGCACTCAGGACCACAAGCTCCAGCTCTCACTGTGGGAAAAGGGAGTTGGTGAGGAAGAGGTGCAGCATTTTGTGGCGTATTTCACTGTGTCATCTGGGTTACAGATGTGATGCAATGTACAGTATAGAAACATGTACATATGATTGATTTACTCAATGAGATTAAAGAGCAGTGGTATGCACCAAAACACTAGTCAGTGGAGAGATATTATAGATATATAGTTAGTCTTCAAAATACATATAATAGCCTTTAAAATGAAGTTTGTGTGTGCGTAGTAAAATTAAAGATGCTATATGTATCATTTTTAACCATCAATATATCATTGTCAAATTAATTGTGATACCTTGGAATAATTACTCTAAACAAATGAGACCATGATGGAGACAATTGGTAGCTTCTATCTCACACCAGTGGTATTGTTAGTGCTAGTGTTTCTCTAAATTAAGACTACATTTCCCATAAACCCTGTTGCTCCATGTCCCCCCTCCCTGAAGACGATAAACATGTCGGAAGTGATTTTTCCATCAACCTTTCACTCCTTTTGCCTTCTTTCCAGCAGAAACTCTGAAAGATTTAGCTCTGTTTGCCCTGGAAGAACAGCGCCCTCTTCCTGTTTTGTGCCATAAAGCAATGTCCCTTTGTGCTGTAAAGCAATGTAGCAGATTTCCCGCCAAATCCGACCCAGTGGTACACAATGTAAAATGCAGTGTAGAGGCCGGTAGAGGCTGGCAATTTTCACAGCGACGGTCTCGTTTTCTTATGATAATTATACAAATGTCTCAAAATGTATGTTTTACTGAGGTTAGAATGCTACATGTAGGACCTTCAAATCAAGAAACACAGGGCTAGACATTGGACACACACACATACACACACACAAACACATCACCACCATTACCCAAAAGCCCATATCCAGCAATGGGGCAAACAGAGAAATCCACAGCTTTCCATCTTGCCATCCCGACTGTCGTTTCCGGGAATGAACGGTCGGGTTTTCCCCTCGCCGGAGCGGGAGGAGGCAGAGAGACGGAGCTATTTTCACTCACAGGGCGCCTGTAAATTTCCTGAGTTATGTTCCCCTCTTCACTGTAGCTTTCTCTGCTGTAAGACAAAAAGCTAATCAAAGGCGCCTGCCTTCGGGGCAGGTAACCCCGGCGTGAACTAAAAGAGAGAGCAATATCATTCCATCACTCAGTGTGTGCCACATGCTCGCTCTCCCCCTCTTTCTCTCTCTCTCTCTCTCTCTCTCTCTCTCTCTCTCTCCACCGTCTCTCCGCGCTATGAGAAAACATTAGTTCTCGTTATATGGAAATTGGAGGGAAATTTCCTTTTAATGGCCTATTAATACGCAGTTTCACTTTTTTTTTTTATATTCCAGCTCGCTCGCTCATGCTATCAGTCAGATTTTGAGCTGAGGAACGTTTTCTCATTTTCTATAGGAGGGGTAACATTTAGTCTGGTGTAAGCTTGTGGGTTGTATATTTTTGGATATTTATCATAGGATGAGTTTTACATGCATTCCTCAGTTTGTCAGACTATGCTAGTCTCTTTTGGAGAGCTGAGTATAATATACAGTATATAGTGAAAGACCGTAATAACAAAAGCCTTCAAACCAAAAATTGTATAAACTCTTAACTTTTGGTTTTCAAATAGATTTTGTGTCATGTATAATGTATAGGACTGTAAAATATGTCAGAGGCATAAAATACACAAGTTAGGTAAAAACAGACATTAAAAACAGACACACTACTAATTAATTAATTTATTTGTTAATTTTCATTTATATGCAAATTTCATATTCACTAACATTCATATTCACTAACACTGAATTAATCCTATCTAGAGTGAGGAAGCGGAGAAATTGCCAGAACATTCTACACGCTAACATGTGTCATTGTTTTCAGGTGGGTAAACTGTTAAAACTTGATAAAAATTCAGTAATATGTTCTAAAATGCAAACTGGTTTATTCATGAACAACTTCAAAAAAACTTAAACGTAAAACTCAAGACAGTTGAGTGAATGGGAAATGCGTTAAAAGTTGTTAATTGTAAGAATTACCCACTCGTTGTAGCATGCTAACATGTAGCTTGTGATGCTAGCGAGGTTTAGCCAGATGGCTGGGTATTCTTTTATATGGTAGCGGGTAGCAGCAGTAGGCCTATAGCAGTAGAACTGTTTTCCTAAATCATTCTATTCCATTCTATTAAATAGAACAGAAACATTGGAAAAGGACCTGATTGCGTTTTGCGTTTTCAAAATTATCTGTAGCCTAAAAAAAGTTTCTGCATTGATTTAATTACTTTTTCATCCACTTCTACTTTATAGATTACTGGAGACTGGAGTTTTCATCTTTAGGCTAATTGCCAAATAAATAGGTTACAAAACACTTACGTTGGCGTCATCGATCGGGTCTCCTTATTGGCCTTTAGAATGAAATATCAAAATTCTCTGATCTCATATTTAGAGAGAATATTGGATGATTTCGATTGCGGTCTGATCAATCGGTGCATCCCTAGAAGAAATAAATTCATAGTAGATTTAAAGTAGATTTAGATTATTCATTGTAAGGACTCTTCTGAGAGTGTTCTAATATGATTTTTACGTAGGTCAAAAACAAACAGAATCAAAGTTGACACTCTACTATACCTTATATACATCTTTTGATGTGAAACACAAATTAGAACAGTCTACAGCAAAAATTATCAATTTCAGCCCAATGCTTAGATGTTTGACACACATTTAGCAAAATTATTTTTCTTGTTTTGTAAAGCTCTAGCATATTACACAGATTTGATCTAAGGAGCTAATGTCAAAATCACATCTCATTCTTACTTTTCATGCCATCATTTGTCTGAAAGTTTCCAGCGCAGCCTACATGGTTCTGCTAATGAAGCAGAGTCTAGCGGTTTTGAATTCAGAAGATCATGTATTGAATTCTCTGCCCTTATCTAGCCTTCCGCTTAACCCGCCTTATTAAGCGATCTCAAGCTCAGCCACCTCTGTTATCTGCTATAACCTCAGTCGAGTTTTGCTTCGGACACCCACATTGTTGTATTCTATGGAAAGCGTTTTTTGAGAAGCCAAGGAAGTAAAACAGCAAAACAATCTATGTATCTATGTATTATCTTCTTTGTATCGTTCAGCAGCATATTGTAGACCTTGCTGTCAGCTTTGTGATAATATGCTTCCTGATCTCCACATCAATTATTTGTTGTGGTAGCTGGCTAAACTGTATGACTTCCACCATGTTCAAGTTAGCAACACTAACCAAGAGTGGGCGGAGCTTAAGAATAGTAATAATTAAAGAGTGAGTTAGTAATTATTAATAGTTGTGGTCAGAGAGGAACCTGGACGACAGTGATTGACTGATGTCTGATTTTTAATAAAAGGCCAATATCAGCAAACCAAATTATCGGTCTGATCTTAGTATAAGCAGTATGTTGCCGTGGAAACAAGCCTCTAGCACCATAAGTCTCTCTGATCTAAGGGATTTCAGTCAAAATGTTGTGACCCCAACTACAGGTTGACTAAGCTTCCATTCACTGAGTGCTTACAGGAAAAGTGAAGATTTTGGGTGTTTTAAAGAGTAACTACATCACCTGGCACCAAAGACCAGCCAATAGCAGATGGCCAGTTCAGTACCCTAGTTTTCACCATTAGATGTCAGGCTTCACTACAGATTTGGGTTTGGGGTGTAGTTACTCTTTAAGTGCAAATCTTTTGAATATTACCTAATAGCTCGAAAGTCATTTTTTGCTTGCCGTGGTCATAAACAGTAAGTATATTATACACAGTAAGAGTATATTTATGATGCTATTCATTGTGTTCTAATCATTTAAAGCATTACTTATGAATGATACAGTAGCTGTGTAACATTGTAGATGTTGAAATCCAAATCCTCTGGAGGTTACAGCCTTGGCTCGGCTCACAACTATTTTTCAGCTTTGACTCAGCGTCCTCAGGGAACTCATTTCACCCCCCCCTCCATCCATCCCTCCATCCCTCCATCTGTCACCTCTTCCCATTCTCCTGCCTCCATTCCTCTAATGCTCCAACCATCCCTCACTTCCTATTTTACTCCATCCTTTCCTCTGCCTCCTTCCTTCCTTCCTTCCTTCCTTCCTTCCAATCCATCCATCCATCTGTCCATCCATCCATCAGTCTCTCACCCATTCTCCTTCCCTTCCTCCTTCTGGAATAAGCAGAAGAAGAACTGATAAATGGACAAACAAACCGGAAATTTTATCAAATTTTCCCATTTCCATTATACTTTTCTAATTCAGTACATCATAATTCACATAAAAACACTTGAATGGAGACACAGCTATTCTGCCCATTTCCATTTTTCAATATGCAGAACATGATACAGAACAGGGTCAGCGGTACAATAAGCACAGCAGTTTTTTTTTTCATCATATCTGCTTTATGAAGCACAATTAGACTTCATGTCCCTTAGCAATATTTAATTTCAGAACTTTCAGCTTTGTTTCTTGATTTTGGATGTTTAACTTGCACTAAGAAACTTTGCACTTTGGCGCCCCCAAGTGGCAGTGGGAAATAACTTTTCGTGAGAATTTTTGAAATTTTTAAAGGACTTCATTACCCCGAAATCATGTTACCTTAGGTCAGTAAACAAAACGTCTTCTTCTTAGTGTCTGGTTTAGGTGGTGAAGGTGAGGTTCAGCCATCGTTGGCTTAAGTTTTGATTTGTCACTTCTTATGTGTGGAGATTTCCTGCCAGTGACCAAACTAACCCTAAAAACAATTATTATTTTGGGCAGATCTACAGAGTTTCAATTAGTGGAGATGGGATGCTCTTCTCTATTGCAGCCCCACTTTGTGATTCAGACTGATAAGACAGGTGTATTTTTACACTAAAAATCTTACCTACCTTT